>NC_069070.1:53188607-53496622 GCF_025698485.1 Gossypium arboreum
TAATCCATAAGACATGCTAGTGTAAATGAAAAGATGATAAATGTCCCGGTTGAAATAAAAAGGGAAATCCGATGGTTAAATTATGGCTTACATGACTTGAGATCCTACATGTGTTGTAGAGAAGGATTTAGCCCGGACGGGTAATCCACTGATCTCAATATAGAAAGGATCTAGCCCAGATGGGTGTTCCTTGAGTGATCGAGCCTTCCGAAGAATCTGGGAGCAATAAGGATTTAGCCCAGACGGGTAATCTGTTCGAGGACTGAATTTAGCCTGGACTTGCAATTCAGATCCAAGTATATGAGAGTAATTTTCGTTGAAAGAGATTTAGCCTGGACTGGTAATCCTGGCAATGTTCTATGAGTTGATACTACGGGGGATTTAGCTTGGACTGGTAATCCCATCGTAAGATGTAAGGTTCGCAGGAGTGCGTACTTGAAATGATCACTTGTATAACTTGACGGTAATTGGGCTATCCATCGAAATTTTTGAGAAATTTAATGGGCTTAGCATGAGAAATAAAGAATGGAAATATTAAGTTGATGAGCTCGTCTAAGACTAATGACATGATGTTTTGATATGAGACTTACTTGATGAATGAGTTCATGTGACAGGGAAACTATTTCATACTTGTTGGAATTATTGCCTAATATGGTTGTAATATCCTGATTTTGGGCCTAGTCGGAATAGTGGTTTCGTGACCACAAAATCCGAGATATAAATAATTATTTTATGATTATTTTGAGGTCTATGATATGATTGCATGATTATGTGAAAATTTCTTGAAGGAATTTTATGCATAAAGTGCTTAAATTGAAATTAGGGACTAAATCGAATAATTTGCAAAACTTGCATTCTAGAAGTTTCTAGTATGAAATTGTTTTGCAATATTAATTAGGAGGTCTTAAATAGAAATTTTACCAATTTCTAAGTCTATGGACAAAAATTGGACATGGATGGAATTTTTGGAAAGTTTAGTAGTAAGGGCATTTTGGTCATTTAGGGGCAAAATGAATTAAAATACAAAATTAAAAGCCAATTTTGCTCATCTTCAACCCCATGGCCGAATATAGCAAGGAGAAACCATGGCTAGGGTTTTTCAAGCTTCCAAGCTCAATTGTAAGTTTGTTTTAGCCTCGTTTTTAATGATTTTTACGTTTTTGGAGTCCTAGTAGCTCGATTAAGCTTATGCTAGCAATAATTTAACCTAGGGTTTATATTTGGAAAAATACCCATAGGTGAAATTTGTGTATTTTGGTGTTTTATGATAGAATATGAGGTTTTAAATTATGTTAGACAACTTGTGCTACTCGGTTTTAAGCGAAAACGAGCAAAAGGGCTTAATCGGTAAAAATACCTAATAGTCATAAGTACATGTTAGAGTGAGAATTTGATGTTGCCATAGAAGGGAAAAATGATCAGCATGTCATAAAACATAATAAAATAGGCTAAAGTTTAATTTACGAGCTTTGGGGAAAAAGTGTAAATATGCAAAAGTTTAGGGGCAAAATTGTAATTTTGCCAAAATATGATTTTGGGTCAATTTGAATAATGTGAGTCCTAATTAGACTATATTTTATATGATAGAGCAAGGAAAACTGAAATTCAGACTAAAATGGGGAAAATACTAAGTTGTGGACGAAATGGTAAAAGTAGCCATTTTTGCATACGAGGTAAGTTCATATGTAAATGTTGGTAACATAGTTATTATTTTAAATGTTTTTATGTTATTTAAATGATATGATAATTATTATGAAATATTATACTTGTGATAATTGTTTGATAATATGTCAAATTATGTGATATACTTGGAAAATGTGAAATACTACCGAGTATCGGTATCGGCATTCCGTAGAAGATGGTTGAGACACATGATTGGGAAAAAGGTCCCGTTGAACCTTAGGAATGGATTAGGATACAAGTGACATGTCACTAGGATGGTTGAGCATCCGAACTCGTTGAGTTGAGTCCGAGTTCACTTATGGATGCAAATGTCCGAACTCGTTGAGTTGAGTCCGAGTTCGTGAATGTAACTAGGCATCCGAACTCGTTGAGTTGAGTCCGAGTTCACTCATGGATGCGAACGCCCGAGCTCGTTGAGTTGAGTCCGAGTTCGCTTATGGGCGGGTTACATAGTAGCTTGGCTACATATGTGGCACTTATGTGCAAACTTTCCATGTATCCGAATTATATTCCGATGTGTTTAACGGGTAAAGTTCTACTCAAATGGAGGAATACTCAAGATGAAAGGGACGTATTGGTAAGTGTTGTGAAATGGATACTTTGAACAGGTATGTACTTAACCCTCGGGTTGAAAACTCGATATAACAACAATATGGTAAGATGATAAATGAAAATGTGATATGAATGTCTTGGTGATGATTATGCAAATGATGTTTTATGTTTGCTTATATGGTTATGTTACTTGCTATTTGCATGTGAACTTATTAAGCATTTATGCTTACTCCCTCCTTTTCATTCCTTGTAGTTTTGACAAGCCAGCTCGGAAATCGGGAACGGTCGGAGGCTCGCTCACACTATCCGTATACCATCTTGGCATAATGGCTTGTATATTTTGAATATGGCATGTATAGCATTATAATCATTTTGTATATATGGTCTTATGATATGGTTATTGAGTGGTATGGAAATGCTTGGTAATGATTAGCCATTGGAATGGCTAATCATGATCATATTTGGTGTTATGTATGTCAAATTGCTAGCTAATCCATGGAAACCATGAAATAGGTAAAATTTACCATAAAATAGATTCAGACAGCAGTAGTGACGTGAATTTGAAAAATCACTAAAAATATTAGAAATGGAATTAAACAATTAATAAGTTATGTAATCGAATCTTGATGAGTCTATTTTCATATGGAAGAAGCAAAACAGGTATATGAGCTATATTTTATGAGATGTTTAAATTTTTGTGAAACAGGGCCAGAGCAATTTCTGGATCCCCTGTTCTGACTTTGGAAATTCACCATAAATTTTAAAAAGATAATTAGAAGTCATGCTTTATATGTACAGATTCCTTATTGAGTCTAGTTTTATTATAGACAAACGGTATAGTCATTGAAGCTCTGTACAGGGAGATATCTGATTCGTAATACACAGAGGTCAGAGTAGTCGAACCCTGAAACAGGGGAGACTTTAACTAATAAACTGTACTAATTGGCCATACCAAAAATTCTAGAAAAAAATTAGTAAATAGATATATGAGTCTAGTTTTAGGGAAAATTTACGGAATTGGATTTCGAGTTTCTTAACTCGAGATATGAATTTTTAAGCCACTGTGACACAGATTGTTAGCTTGACTGAAAATTTTAAAAATAAATTGTTTGAGCTGTTTAAGTAATGAATTAAGTCTGTTAACACGTCGTGTTCGACTCCGGCGACGGTCTCGAGTACGGGGTGTTACAATGGTTGTATGCTAAATAACCGGTAAGTTTACTTTCCAGTTATCTGGACTTATTAAGCATGTAAATGCTTACCCCTCTTTCTTTTCCTTTGTTTTTCAGAGCTCGAGGACTCGCGAAGGTTGGAAAATTGCCGAAGCTTTGTCAACGCTATCAACTTGTCTTATTCTGGTATATAGAAACTTTTATTTTGTTATAATGACATGTATAGGATTCTTGGTTATTTTGTTATATATGTCACTGGGCTAGCCAATGTAAGGGCTTGAATAATATACTTATTCATTTTGTATATGGCCATAGGATATGACTCATTTTGATGAATGTTGTAAACCCACTAATTGTGCATGTCATGCTTGAATGTTTCATAAGATGATTAATGTGATATACCGTGGATAGATATGTGTAATGTGGTCGAATCACTTGGAGATGGTTAGGTCATAATTGGCAATGAGTTATAAAATGAGCCAAGTATAAAATGTGAACATCGGAGTGGTAATCCTTAATACAAAAAGGATAACCTAGCATGTGCTAAACCAATGACATGAGGTTAACATGCAAAAGACTATGCCAAGGTAGGGTATGGACATATTTCGGCCATGTTAAATACCATTAAAGTTTATAAATGTGTATGGATGTTGAGGATGACCCTTGGCTTGGAAAATGGCCACTAAAAAGGTCCACACAGGCATGTGTCTAGGACGTGTGTGATACACAGTCAGCCCAATGGGTGTGTTGTACAGCCGTGTGTCCCCTACACTTAAAATTTAGGCTAGTACGCATGGTAGTAAACACACGGGTAGAGCCTCAGTCGTGCGTCCCAACCGTGTGGTGGACACGGCTTAGTACACCGGCGTGTGCCTCTAGATGGATGATGATGTCATAAATAGAATGTCCAGGTTTTTGGAAACAGGCTGTAACATCCCAAAATAGGGCCTAGTCGAAATAGTGATTTCGAAACCACAAATCTAACGCTAAAATATTTATTTTATGATTATTATGAGGTCTAGAATATGAGTATATGCATGTGTTAAAGTTTCATGAAGAAATTCTATGAGTAAGGTGTCCAATTGGAAATTAAGTACCAAATTGAATAAAGTGCAAAACTTGGATTCTAAAAGCAATTTGTATGAAATTGCTTTAGATTATTAATTAGAAGTCCTTAAAGAGCAATTTTCCCAATTTCTAAGTTTTTGGACAAAAATGGGCATTGTATGGATAAAATTTGAAAGAAAGGGCTTAAGGGCATTTTGGTTATTTGGCTAATTAATGAAATAAAATGGGAAAATAAGCCAAAACTCAGCTCATCTTCTCCACCTTGCTGCCGAAATTTGAGAGCCACGATAGTTGTCACTTCCTCTTCCTTGTTAGATGATGATAATACTAAACTGTGGCATATGCGCCTAGGGCATACGAATGAGAATGGCATGGTAGAATTGAGCAAAAGAGGACTTCTTGATGGGCAAGGAAGTTGCAAACTAAATTTCTATGAGCATTGCGTTTCTGAGAAGCAAAAGAGAGTTCGATTCACTAGAGGAATACATAACACGAAGGAAATATTGAAGTATATTCATTCTGATCTATGGGGCCCATCCAGAATGCCTTCGAGAGGTGGAGCTAATTATATGCTAATTTTTATTGATGATTTTTCTAGAAAAGTTTGGGCGTTCTTCCTAAAGCAGAAAAGGGATGTGTTTTCCGCAATTAAGTCTTGGAAAACTATGATTGGAAAACAAACAAGAAAACAAATAAAATACATCCGCACAAACAACGGCTTAGAGTTTTGTTCTGATGAGTTTAATAAACTGTGCAAGTCAGAAGGGATCGTGAGACACTTGACAGTTCGTTATACTCCACAACAAAACGGCTTTGTAGAATGAATGAACAGAACGATCATGGAGAATGTCCGATGTATGTTGTCAAATGCTAACTTACCAAAGTCATTTTGGGCCGAAACAGCCTCTACTACATGTTTTTTGATCAACCGATCTCCATTTGTTGCCATTGACAAAAAGACTCCACAAGAGGCATGGTCTGGTAATCCTGCTGACTATACTGATTTAAAGATCTTTGGGTGTCTTACATATGCTCATGTTGATAATGAAAAATTAGAACTGAGATCCATTAAATATGTATTTCTTGGTCATAAAGCTGGTGTAAAAGAGTATAAGTTATGGTGTCCTGAGAAAAGTTGTGATTAGCAGAGATATTGTTTTTGATGAAATTGCTATGCTACCTAACCTATCTCTTAACTACCTAACCTATCTCTTAAAGACTCTTCCAATAAAGAAAATCAAAAGTAGATGGAGCATCAGATTAATCCAGAAGCTACAACAGCGTCGACTCCTCAAGCCAGTACAAAAATTTAGAATAGAGTTGCTTCTTCACCACAATACTCTATCGCCAAAAATAGAACTAGAAGAGAAATTAAACCTCTAAAGAAGTATGCCGAGGCTGATCTAGTTGCTTATGATTTAAATGTGGCCGAAGATATAGATGCAAACCAAGAGCCATCTAATTATTCTGAGGTAGTTAGCTGTAAAGACTTAGAAAAATAGATGTTTGCTATACAAGAGGAGATGAAATCACTCCACAAAAATAGAACATGGGATCTTGTGAAACCTCCTAAAGTTAAAAAGGGTGTTCGTTGTAAATGGGTGTTTAAAAAGAAAGAAATTACTTTAGGAGTTGAAGAACCTAGATATAAAGCAAGGCTTGTTGCAAAGGGTTACAGTCAAATTCCAGGAGTAGACTTCACAGATGTGTTTTCCCGAGTTGTGAAGCATAGTTCAATTCGAGCTTTGCTTGCTATTGTGACCATGCATGATTTGGAGCTTGAGTAGTTACATGAAAAAATTACATTTTTGCATGGAAAACTTGAGGAGGAAATTTACATGCAACAACCAGAGGGTTTTACAGTTTTAGAAAAAGAGGACTATGTTTGCTTGCTGAAAAAGTCCCTTTACGGTTTGAAACAGTTACCAAGACAGTGGTATAAAAGGTTTGATTACTTTATGCCTTCACATGATTTCAAAAGAAGTAGTTTTGATAGTTGTGTTTACTTTAAGAAAAACAGTGATAGTTCTTTTGTGTATCTACTTATTTATGTTGATGACATGTTGATAGCAGCGAAAGATAAAGGAGAGATAAGAAAGGTCAAAGCCCAACTAAGTGAACAATTTGAGGTGAAAGATTTGGGACCAGCAAAGAAGATACTTGGTATAGAGTCTCTCAGAGATAGAAAAGCAAGTAAACTGTACCTAAGTTAGAAGGGGTACATTGAGAAAGTTCTTTGCAGGTTCCATATGCAGAGTGTTAAACCTATTAGTACTCCATTAACAGCCCATTCTAGACTTGCATCAGTTTTGTCTCCATAATCAGATGATGAGATTGAGTACATGTCACATGTTCTATATTCTAGTGCAGTGGGATCTCTCATGTATGCTATGGTTTGTTCACGTCTAAATTTATCATATGCAGCCAGTGCAGTTAACAGATACATGGTGGATCCCGGTAAAGAACACTAGAAAGCAATTCAGTGGATTTTAATATACTTACGAGGTACTAGTGATGTTTGCTTACAGTTTGGAAGAACTAGAGATGGACTCATTGGGTATGTTGATGCTGATTTTGCTGGTGACATTGATTAAAGAAGATCTCTTACAGGTTATGTCTTTACAATTGGAGGTTGTGCAATCAATTGGAAAGCCACTTTGCAAACAATAATCGTTTTGTCTACCACTAAAATCGAGTACATAGCGATTACTCAGGCTTGTAAAAAAGCCATTTGGTTGAAGGGACTCTTTAGTAAACTCAATGAAGACCTTCAAATCAGTACATTATTTTGTGACAGACAGAGTGCCATCTTCCTTACAAAAGATCAAATGTTTCATGAGAGAACAAAACACATTGATGTTCAGTATCATTTTGTTCGTGATATTATTGCTCGTAGTGATATTATTGTGAGCAAAATTAGTACTCATGAAAATCATGCAAATATGATGGCTAAGTCACTTCCTATAACCAAGTTTGAGCATTGCTTAGACTTGGTTGGTGTTCATTGTTGAAATTAAACCCTTAAATGGTTTTATGGAAGAGGTGCAGAACCTGTTCGTTTAATGTTCGCGATGAAGAACTTGTTCATTAAGAATTCGTATCAAGGTGGAGATTGTTAAAATTGAGTGACCCAAATCCTTATTTAAATAAAATACAATAGTAAAATAAAATAAAAACAAAATCAATATAGAACTACACTTCTTTTATTTTATTTTATTTTAGAACAAGGTTTTTGAAACCTTATTAAACTCTATCTATTTGATATTGATTAGAATAAGGTGTTTCAATCTTACTACGCTCCTATTAGAATATGGTTTTACAAGCCTAAAAATAGATATAGTCTACTTCTCTTGTAATCATTTGAATTCGACATAGTGAATTTTCTTCTCCTCTACCCGTGGTTTTTTTTCGAAAGGGTTTCCACATAAAAATCTGTGTGTTCTTTATTTTTATTTCTCTTTTCTTTTGCGATATATTGTCATTACTGACCTTCTATTTGTTTTTTACAATAGGGATAAAAAGCTCTTAAAAGATTTAAATTTAATTTTAATTGGATAAAGTTTGAAGGGTGTGAACAGACTATCAATGAGAGTTGGGAAGTGGATTCTAGGAAAGGTAAGTGAAGAATTTAATTTTAAAGTTAAAAATATGTAAAGTGAAATTTAAAGATTGGTCAAGAATGTGAAGAATAACAAGATTCTTATAGAGGAGTTTAAGAAAGAGATTTTTTTTATTTTTTATTTTTGCAAACTTTAGTAAAGGGATGTTGATATATTAAGGTTAACAAGTTAAAGGAGGAAGTTGGAAGTGCTTGGGAAATGAAAGAAACTTTTTTATATCAAAGGGTTAGAAGGAATTGGTTATAACTAGAAAATAAAAATACTAGATATTCTCATCAAGCTACTACCTAGAGGAGAGTTTGGGATTACCGTTGGATGCTAAAGTTGACGATCGAATCAAAAAGTATCCAATTAGAGCATGAAAGACAAAACTATATGTTGAGTATAACTCAATGATATTTCTATAGTCCGAACATTAAAACATAATATAATACATTCAAATGCATGAGTTAAAAATAATAAATGATATACAATTTAATAAGTAAACTTTTGCCACTTCATAGCTTCATTATCCAAATCTAACAAAGGCGCTAATATGAAGCATTACACTTTCATTTCTTATCTATTGAAATATCAAGCATTAATATCTCATTCCATCTAAATTTCCATTTTATGCATTCAAAGAACATAATATCTTTACTCTATTTCGATTCTCATTTTTATTTCTTCATTAACATGACTCGAACTTGAACGGATACGCGGATCCAACCAACACATCAATTTGGCACCTAGTGTCTGTCAGATAAATAGGAAATAATAAGTTGCACCTTGCACTGGCTGGTAAAAACTGACAAATAGATATGCCCAACACTGGTCGGTATAACTGACAAATGGGGTGCCTAGCCCTCCCCGACACGTAGTCGTATAACCCTGAACTCTTCATTTCTTATGACATGCCAATTATACTAAACCCTACCAACAGTTAATAGGACAACAATTTTTCACATTCATTTTTAACCAATTCTTCATTTCAATATTATCATCTCAATGAACCAATCCATAATTCCCTTATATAACAGCATAGTTCATCACAACATTAGCACAATTTCACATTTCAATTAATATTTAATATTTTTAAATCTATTCAATTCAATCCTTAATACAAATAATCAATTCAATCACATCATTCATAATTAGTAGAATTTAATGGCAAGTATCAAGCCATTCCACTAGCTCATTTTAATTATGGTTAAATAGGACTTGCTAAATCTTTCACCTAGTTCCCTCTAATCTAATTATTTCACATTTTAGTCTTTATACTATACTCGCTTTCTACCTTGATAATTTACTCAATAATTCTCCTCTCAATTCTCATTCTTATCCTAAAAATCTCGCAAATTATTTTTTCGAAACGTCTCGATTTAAAAATTTTGGTCTCAAAATTAAAAATTTCCAGTCATTACACTAAACTTGGGATAAGAACATGAAGGAAAAGAAATTCCCACGAAATGAATTGTGATGAAATGATCATGTACGATTAATGATAGTAAATTTGGGGTTTTTTGGGTAATAACTAGCGGAAATTTTGGGAACAGTCGCATGTCAAAGGAGAAAAAGCCGACAGTGGGATGTCAGTGACGGAAAGGAACCAGACACCATACTTGATTTATATGTGAAGTATATAATAAAATAGTAATTTTCAGACTAATAGATTTAATACGTACACCGATTAGTGATTTAACATATAATCAACACCTTTTTCCTGTAATGTTGAACTTAATCAATTGGCCTTAGATAAAATCATGTTGTTAAGAGTTCAATATACTTTCCTGACACAGGAAGATTGACTAAGAGCAAAATATACTGATCATAAATCATTAATTACATGGTTAACGAGGTTTATTACGGAATCTTATCTTAGAATAAGTTCAAGCACAACCAGTAGAAATAACCAAAACTGATAATAGAATTTTTTTTTATAAAAATATATATATTTCAATTAAGTGGATCTGAAGAAGACACCAACAAAATATATAATGACGAAAAACGACTGATAAAATTGCAAGTCTAGCAAATCACTTATGTAAAATATTTTATGAAGATGCAAAAAGAAAGGTGCAGCTGTTGTTTGAATCATAGATTGAAGTGTACTCGCTGTGTAACTGCAGTAGAAACTTGTCACCTATTATTACAGTCGTTCATCACACAACTTGATAATTCTCTGTAATCAAATTTGTTCGCTGGGAGAACTTCGGGGGAGGAGCTCCACCGCCTCTCAGGGGAATGATGTTCACAACCTACACCAATAATTCTCTTCGATGAGTGAAATCTGTGGCATTTATTTATAAGTTGAAGAACAACTTTTTCTCTTCTGCACTTAAAAGAAGTGCCCAAATTGACCAAGTTCCTACTCAGCAATTTCCTTGATAACAGGCATGAGACACTGGAAACCCCAGCAGCAATTATCCCAAGTTAAAATAAATAAATAAATAAATACGCATATTGAACCTTCAGGTCACTGTATGTACTCGTTGCTGAAAAACGGACAGAAATGGGGAAGAACACAGATGAATCTGCTGGAGGCACAACAAACTCCATTGATCCACTGCCAATATGTCACAAGCAAGAAAGTACTTACAAACTAATAGCATCTTAAAAATATCTAACACAATAACAAGTTTTATAGGTTAACAAATGTACTGACCTGCGGTTAGAGCTATCAATGAGAAGTATGGACCATTCTAAGACAGAATTTCTGGAGTCATATCTGCAAGACAAACAAGAAAATGAAAATCATTTAGCGTGCTGTTCGCAAATTTTACCATTTATATAATACACAACATCCTGGTACTTTCACTAACACCCAAAGTCAGAAACACCTTATGAAGATAGGCCCTAATAGTTCTCGATTAAAGCTCACAGCTTAGTTGAATTCAGTTTATTACTCTCACGGAGCTAAAGATTGACAATTTTGCTTCCTTCCATGAAAAGTAGAATTTCAAAATGATCTTAATTTACCTCCATTCACCATCAATCTGCCTAACATTTGGGGCCTCCCGAAGAGCTGGGAGAGGTACATAAATCACAACGTTTCGCAGATCAAACATGGCAGAAGCTTCATATTCAATGCTAACATAAGTTTCATTTCCAGAAACCGAAGGCCAACAGTTGACTGCAATAAACCAAAAAAATAAAACTCAACAACCATCAAAGCATACAATTGCAATGACAAGAATAAGCAGGCATTAGATTTGAGACCCACTGGTCAATGGAACCATTGACTCATCTGCACTTTGCATTCTCCATTTCAAGAGACCAACACCAGCTGCATCCCCAGCAGAACCAGTGGGGAAAGGCCTATTAGGGTCCTTCAACCCTAGAATGTTCTCATTGGAAAATAACTCCTTGTTCATGTTGGGATGCGTCTTGAAAAGAATGCCAGGATTACCCCCAGTTTCAATCTGAAAGTAAAGGATGGAAATTGGTAATTCGATGCTGGAAAGGTATTGTGACAAAGAAAAAAATTAAAAGAAAGCATGCAAGAAAAATTTGTAAACTCAATGCAGCAAAGGTGCTACAAGAAATACATGTTGCATACAGGACATATTTATTGTTATGGGATTGAGTAAATATGATGAACTGGAATGTATTTTGACGGCAAGTAATACCATCATGCATTATGGTAACTGCACCAGGGATTTGAGATGCATTAGCCAAGAGAAAGACAACATAACAATAAAAGGAAGCAAATGCAAGAAAGTTACTGGTCTTCAAAAAGGTGGAAAATAGCAGATTCGGAAGACATACTTTCTTGTCCCTTCAAAGCACAGTCTTCAATAAGGAAAACTACTTTAAGGATGCCAAATGGGCTACTTCCTCTCACCAAGATTTGCACCAAATAAACTTCATGCTGATCACCAGCATCAAAGCATAATTTTTAAAGTAAAAATCTTTGAAGATTACGAATACTCACAAAAGGACAAACCCAAACCATTACCTGAACTTGGATGAGGGCATCTTCCTGGTTAAGAATTTGAAGAGACAAAGTTCCTTGAACATCAAAGTTACTTATCCCACCATCTCTTTTCAAAGTGACATTGAGTTTCTCCTCAGCAGTCAAAGTGATGGGATCAGTAGGTGCAGCTGCAGCCACTCTGGCCTGGCCTGCCCTTGGCTGCACATCTTCAACTATCAGTTCACCTTCTGCTTTCAGAGATTCCAAGAACTGGTTTGTTTTTTGTGATTTACCAAGCTGCATGCCAAGACCTTTAGGAGGGGCGGTTGCAGATGACAGTTGGCGGCCTACCAATATGAACATGTGTCAGAAAATGTTCTGAAACAAGTTTGATATTAAACATGCTTAGGAGAGTGAGAAACATATAGGATATCTCACGGAATAACAATGAAGCATTATAGTCAATTTTTTAAAAACATGCCAATCAAAATCCAGTGCATGTGATGGAGTACTCATTTGACAAACCTTTAGACTTGGTAGAGAAGGAATCAACTTCAGTTGTTAATCCCAACCCAGAACTACTTCCAAAGCCACTTCCACTGCTAGAAATGCTCATATCACTAAAGCTACTTTCAATTCTTCCAGAGCCCATTGACATGAACCCTCCTTTATCACCTTTATTCTTATCAATCTGCAGAATAGACAACATGAATCAATAGAGCATGTAACAGAAGAGATTAATTAGTATATTGCCAAGAACATTGCAAAACATATACCTTGCTCTTATCAATCTCACTAGCTTTACGCTTCATGACATCCTTAGTTTCATTAATCTTGCTCTGCAATACCAGCTTGTGCAATTTCTCTTCATGACTCTCCATCTCACAGTATTGCTTAACTTGTGCAACTGTAACGTTTTCCTTGTGCCCAAGACAAATGACTTCATCAAAAGCAAAGATCAATTCAAAAGCAGTCTTGCAAATTCCCTCCTCATCTAAAGAGTAACAATATTCAGGTACCTAAGAAAAAATAAAATAAAATAAAATAAAATAAGTACTCTGCTCTAGTCGAGACAGAATATTATTACAAAGGCTTAAAAATTGAAAATGCCCCAGGTAGCAGCAAAACTTCATGAGATAGAGAAGTGACAGGGAATTAGCAGCTGAAAACACATACAGATAAATAATGAAACTGAGATTATATTTGCACTGGTGTGTATTCAAAACAGAATAAAAGTAAAATTGCAACTACTGAAGGTAGATTGAAGAAATAAAGAATCAAATGTCTTCCTTTTATTCAATGTATTATGTTCAAAGATTTTAAAAGATAGAAGAAATCAGAGAGCTGCCGAATCAAACCAGCTTGGAAAGCAGTCTCAGAGTCTCCAAATCTTCAAGAATATTGCTCTGTTTATTGGTTACAAGTAGCAAATAAAGAGCTTCTATTGGTTGATAAACATATCGAACATTCTCAGTCTCAACATATGTGTGTTGCTTCCCCGTGCCCACCAACTTGGGAAAAGCTGCAAGAAGACCTTCAATTCTTATGCGAGTCATGTCCACAAATTGCCTAGAGACAAGCACTGAAATAAAAGACAGAATGTCAATGTAACAACCACATGTTGCTCTTCAAATATTCAATTATCATGACAGAATAACAACTACAGCAAGCGAAATGAACTCACCTTTGCCAGACTTGCTTAAAACAGAAGCCGCAAGTACAACCTAAATCACAAAAGTAAAAATAGGTCAAATCAGAAGCTGGCAATGAAGTGGAAAGGCAACTATTGTATCATTGCAGATAACATGAACCTTGTAAGTTGTAATGAACAGTTCTGTATTTAAGTTCAATTTCTCCTAAAACGTGACACAGTTCAATTGGTGCATATACAACATAAAATAACTTAAATGAGGATCCATCCAAAGCGACAACTCAACTAAAAGGAACAACGAAATGATAAAATAAAGGACAAGTTGTATACCATATTGAATTTTGGAGAAGCAAGTACCAAGCCAATATCAAATTGAAGACCTTATCAGAGAACCTAGGAGACAACAAAAATTAAGTTAGGATTAAAGGAAACAAATGAAATTTTAATATCTGGAATCAAGATATAGTAAATAAAGAGGGAACAAATTTAAAAAGATCTACAACCTAGAATCAATGTGAAAAAAACGAATGAAAGATCAAGAAAGCAAATGGATCGAGCACCTCAGATCTATAGAGCAACGTGTATATAAAAGAAAATATCAAAATTCAAACTGAAGCGTTTGGAAAGCCAGGGAAATGAGATAATGCTTTCTACAAAAACAAAACTAGGCTAATCGGGGAAAAACAACAGTAGGACAGAATATAGGCTGCACCAATTTTTAAAATATTCGAAAAGTAGAGGTTGTTTAAAATCTGGAGATTGTATCTTCTAAAGTAACAATTGAAGTGGCGGATCTGAGAAGGTTACCTCGATCTAATTTGCTTATACTTATGAGTATATTCTTCCCTCTGGAGATCGGTTCGCTGAGATCGAGGGCGAGTCCGCGAAGAGAAACCGTAGGAGGACTTATATTTCTCCCATTACAATATTGGCGTTTTGGACCATTTTTGGGTTGTCCAGCCCACTCATATTGTCTTTTGGATTTTACTTTCAGATACACTAGTTTCCATCCAATATCTCATTTATGAATTTAAGTTTTGAAATAATTTATTGCATAATATAATTTTACTTCATTCTTGAATTACTCGTATATATTAATTAAATTATTTTTAAAACATGGTAAAGAAATTTATACATAATATATCACATATCAAATATTTTAAAATTAATTGAAATATTTTTAATAAATTCCTAAATTTAATTATGAACATTATATATTTAAGGTAAATTAACACCGTAATAGTAAAATATTAAAATATCTAAAGTGTAATAGATTTTATAATTCAAATAATTTATTTAGTATTTTTAAACAATAGTGCCTATATTAATTTAATATAAAATATGGTGATGTGTCAAGCAATAAAACTATCCACTTGTCAAAAAATAGCTATGACATGTCATAAAAATTATTAAAAATATGTAAATTTATAAATTTATTTATTAAAATATTAAAATGTGTCTTCAGATATTTTATTTATTATCCTATAAATTACAATATTTGATTTATTTAAATGATAGTTATAATATTAAAACATCTCAATTGTTAATTACTTATTATTCTATAAATTATAATATTTGTTAATTTATTATAATATAAGTATTTATCCAACCTAATTTAGAGGTAAAATTGCTTAGGCTTTTCAACTTTAGAAGAAAAAAAAGGTTGCGTTGAGTGCACTAAAGCAAAAGGAAAAGAAAGTTAAAAAAATAGAAAGGGCCATGGGTAAAATTAGAAGAAAAAAAAGGTTGCGTTAAGTGCACTAAAGCAAAGGTGAGCACCAGGAGGTGCAGCACGAGAATCATTCTCCTGGGCAATTAGAGGTGTTATCTAAGTCAGAGATTTAAATTGCGGTTACGGCCGCGATTCGTTTGTCTCGGTTATGGACATAATAGATATTATTGCGGTCACTGCAAATATCGCGATCCTGAAATTTTTTTTTTAAATTTACACAACTTATTATAAAACATAATAGCGATTTTGGCTGTAATAATTTTGGACGGTGCCGCTACCCACTATATAGAGACCACTATAGTAATATCAGACCGCTATTTAAATCCCTAATCCAAACACTTCATTAATGAGATTTAACACAAAAACTGATTCAAACACATTGAAATGGGCTAACTGTTCATCTAAAAGAGGCCAGCTGAGTTGAAACGATGTGTTGTGGGAAACATTGCATAAAAGTCGAGGTTAAGATTGAATAGAACGGAGCGGTGCCAACTATTAGGAACACCAGTTTTGGAGTGACTGGAAGACGGAGATCGAAGATGGTGAGAGATTTGCCTAACCTAAGAAAATTCAATGAACTGATGAAGGAGAAAAATGGAGGATTTGATTTAGGGATTTTGATTTGGGGTTTGAATGAAATAATGAAGAAGAATAATGGAGAGTTTAATTTAGGGCTTTTTGAAGAAGAAGAATGTATTTGGGAGTTTGAATGAGCTCATGATTGATGAAGAACTAAAGTAAAGAAAAACGGATGCGATTGATTTGGTGTAGGGGGAATTGGGAAAATGGTGGAGCTAGTTGGGGCGGATGAGCTTTTGGGGAAAATGGGGTGAAGTAAAAGCCTAAAAAGTTTCAAATATTTCAAAATTAATTTTTTTTAAAATTTTTTAAGAACCATTTAAATTTATAGTTTTATATCGATTTGCGGATTTTGGTAGGGAAGAAAATAAAAGCAAACTTTGGACTTATAGTTTTACCGATTTGCGGATTTTGATGGGCCTTTGGTTGAAGGCTTTGTTTTTTTTCTTATGTACATGTATTTGTGCCCTTTTCCTTTTATCTTTGGGCTCACGAAGATGGGGAGGCAGGAAGGACAGGACGACTATTTCTATCTATTTCCTACATACACTCTTACCCGCCTGCCTGCCTCTGCTTACTCATCCCATCCTCCATCCTCAGGTAAATTCTCTTCCTCACCCCTCATTCTGTGTCTTTTTATTTTATTTTTTATTATATGATTACCTAAATTCCCAGCAAAACAATCTCCCTCCGCTCTTAACTTACTGATCCACTATCCTACATTCTGTTTGCCTCCATATATTTTTAATTAATTAAACTTAAAACCCACTTCTCTCTCCGAGTTTTACTATCAGAAATGTTGGATTTAACAACAATTATTGAACCTTACTTCCAATACTTGATCTTTGCAATTCTCAGTGGGTGGATTACTTTGCGTTTATGAAAAGACTAATTAATGCTTCCCACGCTTTTCCTCACACACAATCATCACAAGGAAGTGAACAACTAACTAATATGGTTGATAGTAGTAGTGATGACAGAGTCAGATCCTCATCTGTTGACGCTGCTAGATTTCACAAGGAATATGGACTTGATGGATTGGAATTTGATTCCAAAGAGGAAGCATTTTCGTTTTACAAACAATATGCCAAATCTTCAGGCTTTTCTTCCATAATAAAAGCTAGCCGTCGTTCAAGAATATCTGGTAAGTTCATCGATGCAAAATTTGTATGTACTAGATATGGAAATGACCCAGAGTCTCCTCTACCTGCATTTGCCACAACCATTCCTGTCAAGAAGAAGAGAGGCAGACTTAACCGATCATGGTCTAAAACAGACTGCAAAGCTGGTATGCATGTTAAGAGAAGGCAAGATGGAAGGTGGATTGTTTGTAGTTTCATAAAGGAGCATAACCATGATACATTCCCGGACCAAGGATATTACTCCAGAGGTCATACACCTTTAGCTCTAGGTAACAGTGATGTCAGTGCTACCGCTGGAAGAGCTAAAAAAATGCATCTTGCCACCTCCACACAATCTGGTGGGCGCAAGAAACTTGATCATCATACAGCTGGTGACTCAAATCGATTTCGTAGCTGTCAGCTATTGGGTCTAGAGGAGGGGGATCTTCAAGTTTTACTTGATCGTTTTAACCATATGCAAGATGAAAATCCCAACTTCTTTTACGCAATGGACCTCAATGAAGAACAGCGCTTGAGAAATGTGTTTTGGATTGATGCCAAAGGGAGGCTTGATTATAGCTATTTTGATGATGTGGTTTTTCTTGACACCACATATATCAAGAATGATTATAAACTACCAGTTGTGCCCTTCATTGGTGTAAATCATCACCTTCAGTTTCTGTTACTTGGTTGTGCATTAGTTGCTGATCAAACAAAATCAACTTATGTCTGGTTAATGCAAGCATGGCTTAGAGCAATGGGTGGAAATGCTCCTAAAGTGATACTAACTGATCACGACAAAGCATTGAAAGCAGCTGTAGTAGAGGCCTTTCCTGATTCCCGCCATTGTTTTTGCTTGTGGCATGTACTTAGCAAGATACCAGAGAAGCTCGGTAATGTCCTGGGGCAACATGAAAATTTCATGGCCAAATTTGATGAATGCATCTCTAAATCCTATATGGATGAACAGTTTGAAAATAAATGGTTGGAATTGGTTGATGCGTTCAACTTAAGAAATAACCTCTGGTTTCAATCGCTATATGAAGATCGTAAAAAGTGGGTGCCAACCTATATGAGAGGCGTTTTTCTTGCAGGGATGTCCACAGTGCAACAATCAGACAGTGTAAGCTCTCTCTTTGACAAATATCTACAAAGGAAAACCATGCTAAAAGAGTTCTTGGACCAGTATAAAACAATTTTGCAAGAGAAGCCTGAAGAGGAAGCTAAGGCTGATTTTGAAACTGGGCATAAACCACCTGGATTGAAATCTCCATCACTTTTTGAGAAACAAATGGCACCTTTGTACACACATGCAATATTTAAAAAATTTCAGGTTGAGGTTTTGGGAGGAATCGCTTGTCATCCAATGAAGGAAAGAGAAGAGAGAGGCACTATGACTTTTAAGGTTCAAGACTTTGAGAAAAATCAAGAATTCATTGTGGTGTGGAATGATACAACATCAGATATATCTTGTTTATGTCGTGGTTTTGAATTTAATGGTTTTCCTTGTCGACATATACTGATTATTTTACAGTTGTCTGGGGTACAAAGCATCCCTTCACAGCTTATATTGAAACGTTGGACAAAGGATGCAAAGCACAGTCAAACTACAGTAAAACAGTCTGATGTTGTTGAGACTAGAATGCGACGTTACTATGATCTTTGCCAACGAGCCTTTAAATTGGGTGATGAAGGATCTCTGTCTCAAGAGAGTTACAATATTATATTCAATGCTCTGGAAGAAGCATTGGGAAAATGCGCGAGTGTCAATTACACAATTCAGAATATTACAGGACCAATGTCAGCAGAAACTCAAGGCCCTCATCACTTTGAAGAAGAGAACCAAAATAGCAGCACTACCAAGGAAGTAAAAAGGACTAAAACGACCCTTAGAGAGGTCAGCGAGTTATTTTTTCTATAATTATTAATAAATCTATCGTTTTCACCAAAGCTCTTTGATCTTCATCATACCTCTTTTGTATCTTTTAGGGATATCCAGAAACAGAGATCTCAAACACTGGGAGATGCTATAGCTGGCAACAACTGGTTAGTTGTGGTTTTTCTTCTCTGTTTTAGCATACTTTTATAATTCCTCATGCTTTTTTATTTTTTTGTAAAGCAATCTTGATTCATAAATTTTGCAGGGTCTATCAAATATACGAGTTCCGAGTCCTGAATGTTCTTATGAGTCGCAAGAGAACAGGCATAGGATGGTATGGTTTAGTCATACAGACTTTGACTATAATATGGAAAGAAGACCTCATTCAAGGTTTACCACATGAATAGTTTTACTAAAATTCTTGGGTTGTTTTTGTAGGAACAACTGCATTCAAGAACTCCAGCTCTCAATAGCTATTTCGGCACCCAACAACTTATGCAGGTGCGGTAAACATTTTCCCTTCCCCTAGAAGAGTGTCCTTATATGATTGTTTGGTTATTGATCAAGGTTCTCACCAATAACCTTATTCAAAAAATAATTTAACTCATTGAATCTCAACTTTATTTGGTTCTTATGGAATTCTAATAATCAACATAGGATATAATTCTTAAACAGTGTTAATTCATTGTTATTGCAGGGACAGTTGAGCTCTACTGGTCCACCACACGATGCTCATTGCATTACTCAACAAAGAATGAATGGGATGGTATGGCTTTTTGTTATGTGATTGCTGAGAACTTTGCCTTTTACATGGATAATGATGATATTGAGGGATTTTCATGCTTCCTAGGCCATACTGCCTGAAGTATGGTTCCTTTGTATTTAGCTATTCTCAGATTATCTTTGTGTTTGAATAAGCTAGTTAAGCTTGTTAAATGATGACCCCTATTGTTCCTTCACAGGGGCAGTTACCCTTCAGACCGCAAAGTATTTCCAGTTGTTATGACATTCAGGATGGTTTACAAGAAATGGTACTCATGTTGCTGTTAGGAATTTCACGGTGTTTTATTTTCTATAGTTTCTTACACAAGAATTTTTGCTCTTATTTCAGGACCAGCCTAATGCAGGATCCTCTCAGTTGCTCGGTATGGCATCAAAAAAGCTGCATTCCAAACACATCTCTAAATAGGTGACACTATAGAGCCAGTCTAACAAAGGTGATTGGAATATTTGGGTTTAGCAGCAATTGATTGTTGCCGTCAATGACCTTGGACTCAATAAGCGTCAAAGGCCGTTTTATACATATATATATTCCTTAGTAATTTTTTTTCAAGCATTTACTATGTTGGAGATGAATTAATTAAGGCTGCGAGACATTTGAATGCAGAGTTTCTGGTTTAAAGTTCAATGTAGTTGATTTATGTATTTGTTATTATGCAGGTAGGGTTGAGTGTTGAGAGAATTTACAACAGAGGCTGCTTGATATACCAACTTGAAGATGCTAACAAACACACACACATATATATGTATGTATGTATATAATTTCTTTTACTATTAGTGTATTTTTCATGATTAATTCTAGTGTCTCGGTGAGGCTGCCGTAGTAGCACCTATGCAAATGATATTTTAGCGCTTGGCTTGGTTTGGCTTTAGCTTTTTGGGAATGATTTATGGCTGTCGAACTCTTTTTGAAAGAGGCTTGCCATTTGTAAATTATACAAATACTGTATTCTTTTGTTGTACTGATAATAAGTTATATGTTTCTGAAGTTACTGTTAGAATCTTCTATAGTTTTTTTTTATTGTCATAACATGCAATTTGATACATGAATTTTAATTTGATATAATTAAACACGTAAAACTTTAATTATGGTTCAAATATATATATGACATTTTATTTTGATTCAGTCATACCTATTTAAAGAAATAAATATATTATTTTATTTTTATATTGGATAAATATAAGGGTTAAATATAAAATTGGTGCCCGAACTTGTCATTTCTCTCAGATTGGTACTTACAATTTTTTTTTATCCTAGATTGGTACTTGAATTTTTTTTCCATCAACTAAATCAGTACTTGAACCTAACGCCGTTAAGTTCAGGATAGGTGGCGGAAAATGATGTCATGATGATGTCATAATTTAAAAAAATATTAAAAATTAATAAAAATATTTTTAAAACTATTTTTTTTCGTTTATTTTTCCCAGTGACCTTTCTTTGTCCCAATTTCATTTTCTCTTTTTTTCTCTGCTAAACACATTTGCTTTCGATGGCTGACTTCAATTCCTCTCCTTCACCTCTTTATTCGACGTAGAAGGTACTGGATTTGATTCTTGGGCATAGAGGAAGCAGGTTCAAATTCGGGTTACGAAGATTTGGATTACCTAATAAACCCGAAATGAAGAACTCGTTATTAAAACCCGACAGTTAATAAAGATTCTAGGTAGTTGGATTTTTCTATTTGTTTTCTAAGAAAATATGACAACAAAAAAATGGTTTTTTTTTTTTTAGATTGCCTTCTTTTTAGCTTCTAGGTTTTGGATTTATCTCTGTTTTATATTTCAAAGTCTTGGATTCATCTTCTTTTTTGGATTTTCACATTCAATTTATTTCTCTTCTTTCAGATTATGGGTAGTTAGATTTTTTTTTTCTGTTTGCTTCCTGAGAAAATATGAGAAAGAACAAAAAACAGTAGAGGCAGGTAGCTCCATTGGATTTTTATCTTCTTACTTTATAAGTTTCTAAGGATTTAAAGCTTTTTTCGAAGAATTTAATGTTTTTTTCGCATTAAAATTCCAATTTCTAGCTTTATAAGAAATAACTATAATAAAAAAGCCTAAATGTCAGGCTTTAAAGAAACATCAAAGGATTTTTTATTGCTCATACTTCATAGTAGTTAGAAGATAATAAAAATCTAGTAATCACATAAAAAAAAATTGTCATTTTTGGTCGGAGAGCTCACCTGAGGAGGCCAGTGGTGGCCTAGCAGCAGTGTGGAAGCAGGGCGACTAAGGTAGGAAAAAGAAAAAAGAAAAGAAAAATAAGAAGAAAATAAGGGAAAATGGAAAAAAAAAAGTTGCAAATAGCAGTTCACGTGGTGGCGCGCTAATGGCGAACAAAAAAAGTAACGGTGTTAGGCTCAGATACCAATATAGTGGACACAAAAAATTCAGGTATCAATCTGGGACAAAAATAACCATAAGTACCAATTTTGAGAGAAGTGAACAAATTCAGGTACCAATTTTATATTTAACCTTAAATATAATTATACATGTGTGCAATATATAGACATTAAATGATGTTATATTAATGATTGTTTTAATAATTTATGAGAATTGGTTCAAATCAAAACTTCATGTATAAATTTGCACATTAAACCAAATTTTATATAGTTTTGAGATTTATCCCTTTTTTATTTTTACTAGAAAATTTATCACATATGCATGTGGAGACAACGATTTAGAATATAGAGGTTTCGTTAAAATAACATATAATAAATAATGAAATATAGGTTTGAAACTAATTAGTAATAATATATGAAATATGTACAATGTTAAAATGAAAACAACAGATTAAATTGTGAGTAAAATGAAACTTATACACATAAATACATCAGATTAAGAATACTAAATAAATACAATTGTTTATTATGATGTTGCCATCAATCCTAAATTAGTGTCGAGTTAATATATGACACAAACTCAATTAAAATCATTATTAATAAAAAATTCTAGTCAACACAATAAAAATGCAACACCCTCAACCTGATCTGATTCATCGAATCCGGATCTTGAGTGCTGCCATACATAACACTTAATCTATGTAACACCTCTTACTTGTACTCGATGCCGAAATAGGGTACGAGGCATTACTGTACTTGAATGCAATCAAACACACAAAACTGGACCATAAAATTTCGTTCCAATTAAGGTCCTTCAAACATATATTTAACGTCCCTTAAACAGGCCTACGAGGCCCAAAACGTGCATCAGGAAAAATTTGAAACTAAACCGGGAACTTTCGAAACTTTTACAACACTTAGAAAATTTTTCATATTTTGGAGAGTCACACGCCCGTGTGGCTTGGGACACGCCCGTGTCTTCAACCCGTATAACTCTCTAACTATGATGTCATCAACCAAATAAGGCCACACGCCGGTGTCCTTAGGCCGTGTAGTGAATTAAATTCTAAAATCAGGTGCAAACTTCACATAGCCTGGGAACACGCCCATGTTTTGAGGCAGTGTCTCTCACACGACTGAGACACATGGCTGAGACACACGACCGTGTCTCTACCCGTGTGTTTACTACTGGGCATTCTGTTTTGATTAATTAGGGTGTAAGGGACACATGGCCGGATTACACGCCCATGGGGCAATCCGTGTGTCCTACACGGTCTATACACACGCCCGTGTGTCTACTCGTGTGGGCAACTTTAAGGCTTTCAAACCAATTCCCACCCTTATTTGTACAAACACATACATGGCTTCAATGATACCTTAACACTCATAAACATAGCTTAAGCATGACAACTTCCCATCATATTATACTCGTGTAAGACTCCATAATATGACAAATCAAATCTTACCAACACGCATATACGTATAAGCAATATTTTTTAGACTTGCATGCATGCATTTTCATACCATCTTATACATACATGACATTCATCAACATTCAATCATCAATAACCATAGGCCATATCATAATAGAATTGCCACATACATACATGGATGAATAGGTTTAAAACCCAATAATCATTATGAGCTATATCTCATGGCCATACACAAAATGGATCAACTGTCATTATAAGCCAACACATTTGGCTAGACCAATATGACATATAACAAAAAGATTAGGTCCCTAAACATGCCATACTCAAAATGTTGAGACTAACTATACCCAAAAGATCTAATTGATAGTGTGAACGAGCCTCCAACGCCCTTTGATCCCCGAGCTAACTTGGCGATACTACAAGGAAATGAAAGAGAGAGGGGGTAAGCATAAAGCTTAGTAAGCTTGCATGTAATTAATAAGTAATAAGAATATGCATTTCTATACACATACATAACATAACTTGACTCCTCTCATTCTCAATAATCATTGTAGTCATACCCTATCTCATTCAATTTGTGTAATATTCAATAAAACTCAATATCATAATTTTTTTATTCTCCTCTTACCGAAGTTTTATCATTTCGTAATTTTAATACTACGAGCTTGACGTACATACCTGCACCCTTTCAACATGATCATACCTTTCCATTTCTCTGACACATCCTCGGTCTGCCCGTTAAACCATTTGGAATACTAACGGATACATCGGGAAACCCTGTTCACATAATAAGATGCCAACGCCATATCCTAGATATGGTCTTACATGGGATCACCACACGATGCCAATACCATGTCCCAGACATGGTCTTACATGGGATCTCATATGTCAATGCCAATGCCATGTCCCAGACATGGTCTTACATGATAACATACCGATGTCGATGCCATATCCCAGATATAGTCTTATACGAGATCTCATCAACCCCAAATATCGTGATATTTGTACCTTAAGTATTCCTAAGGTTCAATCAACTTTCATCACCTCGATTCTTTATCGAATAATATCAATAATACTCACAAAGACAGATATACAATTCATGCAACATTAAATGTTAAATACATAATAGGATGCTATGCCAATTACACACAAACTTACCTCGGTACAAAATATAGACAACTAATTTGATCTAGTCCAAGATGTTACTCTTTCCCCTATCTAGGCCCGGACTCTATTTTTCTTGATCTATAATAGCAAATTTCACTTGTTTAATTACCACATTATTCAAAACAGCCCATAAATCATATTTTGGCAAATTTACAATTTTCTCCTAAACTTTCACATAATTATAATTTAGCCCTTAGGCTTGTAAAGTGAAATGTGTCCATTTTCTTGGTTACCCAAGCCTAGCCGATTCATATTCCCTCCTATAGCAGCCCACATTTTTCATCAAATCACATAACACCTATTTTTACATGTTTTACAAACAAGTCCTTTTAGGTGTTTTCAATAAAATCACCTAAAAAAGATGTTCATCTAACACCAAACTTCCATATTCCTTCATTAATCATCAAAATACATGCATGACACATATGGGTAAATTTTTGAACATAAACCTTAGCTCAAAATAATGGTAGAAATAGCTATACCATGCTTCAAGGATCTTAAAAACATTAACAACTAACATCAAAATGACTTACATACAAAGGAAATGGCTTGAATTTTTTTTTTCTCTTCTCCAAGTGTGAGAATCGACTATGGCATGAAGGAGGAAGAAGATGATAGCTTTTTTGGCCTTTCTTTTTCTTTTTCTTTTATTATAATAGGCTTTTGTCATCAAAATACCAACTTCACCAACGTTGACTTTTCATTTATTTCACTCCATGTACATCAATCATCTCCCTAAATGGTTTAATTACTCAATAAGGACCTCAACTTTTAAGTTCCATAGCTAACCAACACATTTAGCTAATAGAACACAACTTTAGCACTTTATGCAATTTGGTTTTTTTTCACAAATTAAGCATACAAACGGTAAAAATTCTTAACAAAAATTTTACACAATCCTATTATCATGTTGTAGACTTCAAAATAATACTAAAATAAATTTTATGACCTTGAATTTATGATCTCGAAACTACTGTTCCGACTAGGTCCAAAATCAGGATGTTACAATCTATATCACTAAACTTTAGTGAACAACTCCATATTACAAACATATCCTAGTTTAAATTATATTCCAGGAAAAAATTTCAACAAAAAAATAAAGTATTTAAATAAACGTTATTATATAGAATGAATCGTTCTTAACTCAACTAATTGACGAATACACCTTCTTACAATAACACTATATGCATAATATTCCATTACACCCCTTCCTTGGCGTAATCCTAGCATCATCCCTACAGGCGAGTATCCAACAACTATACCTAAAACATAAAGTCAACATAAGTAAGTTCAAAGAACTTAGTGAGGATTGAAGAAAGATACCTTGACGAATATTTAAATAACTGAAATATCATCTGTACAATCGACTCAATTGCTTCGTTCATTTGCTCTGGCTAATTCTTTCACAGAATTAAAATTATGCTTATACGCCAATTACTACACTTTTCTTCTTATCAACTTTTAAACTTCTGAATTGAATCATAATCTTTTTTCCTTTATCTTCGAATCTTCCCTTACCTATTACTCTAATAAGGGTCTTTTTATAGTCCAATACATACAGAACATATCCTCTCACATATACTTCTTTCAGAATGTCTATTTACAGACACGAAACTTTGACGACTACTTTCTCAACTCTATAACTTATAAACCATAAATTCTTAATCTATTACTGTTTAAATTAAGTTGCAATACTTGATATTATTAGATGAAACATTTTCCAATTTAAAATATGGATATGTACCGAAGGATGAGAACTACTTAGATTCTATAATTCCAAGGTTATACCTAGTTTATTCAGATATGATGAATACTCTTTTAACACATACGAATTCTCATTATTGTTTATAAACATCTTCTTTTATCTTGTACAAGTACTTTCAGATCCATTTCTCCTAGTCAACTTCAACTTTCCTCATTTGATCAAATTTATATTGTACTTACCATACTACAATTCATCATTTACTCCATACTTATGGAACAGAGCACAAAAAGGATTCAAACAGATTATATTCTCAGGCTATACTTAAAATACTCTTTAGATGCAAATATACGAATTACAGAATACGCCATAAAACCTTCATTCAGAATACACCACACAGGAAATCATATAGAATACGCCATTAAGGCGATCCATTCAGAGTACACCACAAATGGCGATCCATTCAAAGTACACTATAAAGGTGATCTATTCAGAGTATGTCATGGCCATGGACTTTTTCTTCAGAATTTTATATCATAATTCATGTTTATTGTCCCAACAGACTTCATCAATTATCATGCGGTGACTCGACTCACTTTACAAACTCCTCAAACACAGACACATCCCAGACCTCACATTTCATATCATTCATCATACTTCCAATGAAACTCATATTCAAGTAGACTAATTTATCTCTTAGCCTAATCATAATTTCAATACACAATTCTTCACGTATTTGGACTCATAAGATCTCATATCGAACACACATACCAATATCATCAATCATTCATATACTCAATCAATTTTAGCATAACTTCATTCCTATAGTCGTATAAGTATCATATTCATACTACACTATCCATGATTTCATTCATAGTTTGATCACTCTCATATAGATGTACTTCAGTATGAATAGTACACATGCAAGTGTCAGAGTAGAAACTCATCTAACATTCACCTATAGAAGCTTGAACTTTAGATCTCAACATCCCTCGTGAAACAACGACGACCACCACACTGCTTACAGAACATAAGGACACCATTAAAACTTATTCATATAACTCTTATCATTGTTTCAAGCACTGACAATTCCCATGCAAAGTCTTAAACTTACATCTTACTGTTCGTGGACCTCTTGCAGACTTACTCTTTCAGAATTTAACATGCAGAATGATAATACTTACCCAAAGATGAAGTAACCACTGATTAAATCCAGATTCTGAGCTTTCAATTTACGGAGGAAGAATTGGCATTGAATCATAGTAGAGAAACCAGAGAACAATATATTTAGGAGAAAGGAAAACTCCTCTCAATAACTTTTCCACCTACATATATAGCCTTAACTCATTGAAGTTCGACAAATGTCACTTAAATTCAGAGTTTGTCCCACATAATGGTCTACAGATTTTTGAGAGAAACATAAATAAAAATCCAATATAATAAATATTAGACTAGTTCATCCAATTGATCCCCAACCAAAATCACTCAACAACTCAGGAAAACAAGGCGTAATATACCTTTGACGCTAACTCAAGTCATAATTACCTTTTTTTTTTATTCTTCCTCTTCATATAGCAAGGTATTCCAAAATAAATCTTTACTTCCAAACTAGACAATTTCTATACGCCCAATTTATACACCAGAAGAGACAATCGGGTAGATAACGCTTCATCGAACAATTAATTTTCTGATTACTCACCAAACCTTCAAACCTGCCAAAACTGGGGTGTTATAGAAAAATAAAAGCTTATATGTGTCAAAAGCGCTTAAGGAAATGAAAAAAAAAATCAATTAAGCTCCAGAATTAAATTCGCACCTAATTAAGCTCCTGTCGTTAACTAGAATAATCAATTAAGCCCCTCCGGTAACGGTTTCTATCAATGACTACATTGACCATTAAAATAAATCAACGGGCTAATCAGATGGTGACACGTGGTGGCTTTTGATTTAATCTAATATTTTCCCATAAAAATGATTAAAAATCATAAAAAATAAAAAAGTAGAAAAAATATATTAAATATTAAAAATAAAAATATTAAAATTATATAACCTTATTAAAATTATAAAAATTATAAAATATAAAATATTATAAAAATATAAAAATTCAAATAAGTTCTAAAAATTATAAAAAATAATGAAATTAATAAAACTTATTTTAAATATTTAAAAACGTATTAGAATTCTTAAAAAAATAAAATGGTAAAAACTTATAAAAATATTAAAATTGATATAAACTTATAAAAATTATAAAAAAATCATAAAAACTTGAATTAGATTGATTATCTCAAAATCGAAAAAAGTATCAATTCGAGGAAAGCCACTAGACCGGTTGACCTGAGAACTGAGTGATTGAACTGATTTTTTTTTAAATATTTTTATCACATCAAAATTTCATTATCCAACTATTAGCATATGTCAGAATGAAACATTCTAACCAAGGTTTTCAAAACTAGACTAGTGGTCAAACCGATCATGCCACCAATTTGCTAGTTCGACTGATCCATCCATTTCAATTAAATAAAACATTAAAAATTATATTCAACCATTTGGTTCCTAGGTCAATCGATCTAATGGTTTTCTCTGAATCGATACCCTTGTGGCCTTGTCGATTTCAGTCTAATTGGTCCAATAGACTAATCCGTCAAATTCAAGTTTTATGATTTTTTAATAGTTTTTATAAGTTTATATCAATTTTAATACTTTTAATGCTTTTTACAATCTTTTTATAATTTTTATTTTTTATAGAATTTTAGTATGTTTTTTATAAAATTCTAAATATTCTAAATATTTTTTATTGATTTTATAATTCATTATAATTTTATAATTTTTTATATTTTATAATATTTATAAATTTTATAAGTTTATATCAATTTTATTTTTCATATTTAATAATTTTTATGATTTTTATTTTTAAAATATTTTTAATCATTTTATGAAAAATATTAAATTAAACCAAATCTTGTCACATGTCACCATCTGATTAACCGGTCAAGTTAATTTAATGGTCAACTTAGTCAATGATGGAAACCATTAACGGAGGGGCTTAATTGATTATTTTAGTTAACAACATGAGCTAAATTGGGTGCAAATTTATTACAAAGCCTTAAGTGTTTTTTTTTTTTTTTGCATTTCTTAAGGGTTTTTTTGGAATATAAGCCAAAAATAAAAAAATAAAAGTTATTCAAATTTCTAATGGGCCACATGTTAGTCAGCTGCCTTTATTAAATAACGGGTAAATTACACCAACAATCATTCAACTTTGATGCAGCTAACAAAACAGTTACTCAGGTTTCAATTTAGTCACTCAACTTTTGAAAAATGACAAATCAGTCACTAACGTTATCGAAAAGTGACAAATTAGTGACTCACTAACATTTTTCATTACAGACCTAACGGGACAGGTGACGTGGCCTTAACTAGCCATGTTGGATATGTCCACGGTAGAAGAAATTAAAAAAAAAACCTTAATAACAAAAGAGACTGTAAAATCGTTAAGATTTTTTTTCCCTACATTCTTCTTCTTCTTCCCTTAGTTGATGTTATTGTAGATAAATTTCAATCTCTCTCTACACTTCATCCCTCAAGACTCGCGCAGCCAAATATATACTTCACTAAATTTTCCAAGGTTGAACTTTATCCCATAGAGAAACTTCTTTTTGAAATACTAAATCACCCAAAAAAAAAAAAAACCTTTTCTGCCTAATTTTGGTCAATAACAATACATAAGTAACTAGGGTCGTGGGTTAGAAATCAATTTTAGGGTTCAAAATTGGTTAAAGGTTAAAAAATAGATTCGAAAATCGATTAACAGGGTTAAGGGTTAGAAATCAATTGATATTTTTCATTTGCAATTTGCATTTCACTTTGTTGTGAGATTTCCCACTTTAAGATTTCATCTTTTCCTCTTTTTATTTCTGGGTTTTATTCAAAAATAAGAAATTATTTGTCCTTTCATGATGAAGATCTAATTTTTTTTCTTCATTTCCTGTAAAACCCAATATTGAAATGACATCTTTTTTGTCCTTAAACCCCTCTTCGCTATTTGGAATGCTAAAATCTACTGAACCTGTAGATGGGTCTGATACAGGTTTATTCAATATCTGTACTTTTTTCTTATTTTGGCCATACCTAGCAAACCCCATTTATCATCCCTCCAATGTGATTCTCGTGACGAGGTCACTTAGATACTTGACAAGTATTCTAATGCTTGTTGCATTGACTGCAACTTTAAGCTGTTGGATTACCGATCCCCACCGCGGTGTCCTTACTATTTCAGCTGAGTTGGAGTCAACTTGGGTCCTAATCCAACCCCCACAACCCACATTTTTAACTCCACTCTGCTCAAGTTTTCATCTATTGATATAAGTGGAGAAAAATCCAAGCTTGAAAAAAAGCAACTGTTGGAAAGGGACTCTCCTAGTCAAGAAAGGCAAAGGAACTTTAAAACTTCGAGGAGCTTCAGTCATCATTGTGCCAAATCCAGAAATTCTAATGGATTACTGGTATTACTCAGGTCCCCAAACTGGTGCAACTTTCCATTTTTTCTCTTCTTCTTTTTCTTTTATTTTTCTATTGCCTAAACCTTTTTTTTTTGATAAAATGTTGCCTAAACCTTAAACTGGTAATAGAATGGGCTATTTAAATTGGTACTTAATGTCTAGCTGGCCGATTAATGATAGCTAGGAATCCATCAACTGCCATGTCACTTTTTGGTTATGTTTGGAACAGAAAATGGTTAAAAGTATTGTTTTGTCATTTTCTAAAAGTTGAGTGACTGGATTGAAACATAAGTGACTATTTTGTCAGCTGCATCGAAGTTGAGTGATTATTGGTATAATTTACCCTTAAATAAAAAGTGAAAGTTTAACCCAATGTACTTAGGCCTTGATCCAACTAGACTTGTAAAATATTGATAATATTGTCTTTTTATTCAAGCTCAATTTTACTTTTTTCATTCTTATTATGCAATTGCTTCGAACTCCTTGAAACAGGCTTTTGAACAAAATTTTGAATTCAATCCTAAAGTTGTTTGGATCTTGATTTGTGATCGACTCGCTTGGAAAACTCAAATCCTTCCTGTTTTTTTAGTCTTTCTAGTTGTCCAAGCTTGTGATGCTTGTACTATTACATGAAGATGAGAGGTGAAGAGTTATGATTTTAGTGAGCCATACTTGTTGGTCAATCTGGAAAGAAAGGTGTAACATGGTGTTTCATCAGCAACAACCACAACTTAATAATGTTGTTCAAAGGGCTCTGCATGGTTTTTTTTGGAAGTTTAAAGATTCTTGAGATGAATAAAGATGAGTAGCAGTCTAAGGAAAGAGTTGAATGTGAGTATTAAGAAAAGTCAAACGGGGAGTGGTTGAAAGTTAACCGTGATGGGGCTTTTGATGTAAAATCCAAGTTGGTATACGGGCGGTAATAAAGGACTGTGAGGGTAAACTCATTGATGGTGTTGGGAAAAGTGTTGGTTTTCAAGGTCCTTTGGAAGTTGAAGCTATGGTAGTGGCTGAAGAGGTTTCTTTAGGGGTTAAAAGAGATTGTAAAAAGCTTGTGGTTGAGACTGAGAATGAGTTGGTATATGATAGGATTCTAGGATAAAACAACGGAGTAATGAGGCTATGGCTTGTGATATTGAGATGATGAGAAGTAAGTTTCAAGACCTTTGCTTTAGAAAGGTTAGTAGAAAAGCCAATTGGCTTGCAGATTGAGTGGCTACTCAATACAAGGAGATGCGTCTAACAAATTTGGGTGAATCAATCCTATCTCTTTTTGCAAACATTCTCATTAAAGATGGCCTCCCTGCTTCTCCAATTTGATGTTGGTTTGATGCTTTAAAATACCGAGTTTAAATAATAATAATTAAATTCTACTTATACAATATATGTTAAGTTGTAGATTTAATTCACGCTCTTCAATTTGATTCTCAATTGTTTTTTTTTACAAAAAGAAAGCAAAGTCTTAACAATAACGCAACTAGCGCGACTTTACACCTGGGGCAATGAAAACCCTAACCATCAGGCTAACACACAATACTTAGTACAAGGACTAAAAGCATAATTTGACCTATATTTTCATTTGTTTGAGATGGATGCGACTAGTACCAGCAATCTGCCACATCATTCGATTGTTGTAACTGCTGCTTAGTAGTTGGAGGTCCTGATGTTTTAGGATATCCTCTGAACCTGTCTTTCCCAGGTTTTGCTATTTCGACGTATATCATCCTGCCATCAAATACCTGATAAACATATAGAATCCACATTAAAACCCATGTAGAAATATTGCCTGCATACCAAAGTTGAAAAGATTGAATTCCACCAGAGTTCTCAAGCTCGGTTGATAAAAGTAACTTCGACGAAATAAAAGTTGTAAACAGTGGAATTCTGCTTCACTCAATGGGATGAAAGAAGCAACGCTAAGTTTAATATACAAATATTGGGTCATATTTCACTACTACAATATAGGAGTAAGTTGGAAGTAAAGAAAGAAAGGCAATATAGAACCTGTTGATCCATGTTCTCTACAGCCAGCAAGGCATCATTCTGAGAAGTATATTGAATAAATGCATATCCTTTTGATCTTTTTGTGAAGTCATCCTTGGCAATCTTAACTGTTATAGATAAGAGATATAGTTACTAGACTTTGAAGCTTACATATCATTTAAGATGAAACATATCATCCATTCACTTCTTTTGTTACAAAAGATGTCCCAATCACCTTCAGCTATTTGGCCAAAATTTTCAAATTCCTTCTGCAAACTACTTTCTTTGGAAGAATATGGCAAATCTGCACCAAAATACACCCAAAAGATGCCAAGATAAAAATGAGGGAAAGAAAAAGGAAAAGAACACAGCTCTAAAATACTAGATCAAAGATTATCTGATGGAGAAATTCATATATGTTATCTTGCTTGTTATAGCATCGAATCAATCTAATTTGACCGAAATGAAGCTAGGAGTAAAACACAAATTTTAAGACTATTGATGGTTTTGCTTCAATTTCCCTTCTCAATAATGCATTGCATCACTATAAATAAATCCAAACTAAGTTCTTTAGGGATATGATTGTTCTACATGTTTTGAACATGGGGTAAAAAATCAGCTTCCCAATTTTGGCCTACTTTAAATTAATAGAAAAACTCCTTCAGTCTCTTTAAATTAATGGATAGAAAACGAAACTTTTTTCCTTTAAAATATGAGGCAGCCGAAATAGTAAACACAGTTACAACTTGGTCTGCATACTTGTCAACAGTGTTTCTTAAATTTGTTATGGCGTTGAACCTATCATGGCCCCATAGGTTACGGTATCAATAGAACTCACATACTAAAGGAACCTCTTCTAGTCAAAGCATGGAGGTTGATGCATATGACTACCAAAACACAAAGCAAGACATGCTTTCCAAGATTATATCAATGCTATTTCATTTTAATATATATATTCTACGGCAGTCATCAATACAGGACCGGCCATCCTTCACTGTTCATGTATATCTCTTAAAGACAGTGATCTATGAGTGATACAAAGTAGTAAGCAAGAACAAAATCACAAGGGTTTTCCCTGCTGAACCACTTTTATTCCTAACCATTTTGCACAGATTTCATCATCAGAGGAAGAAATAAAATCAATACGTTGCAGTGCATTTCTCAAATTGCAAAATTCCAAAAAACAAGAATCGATTTATCTCTGAGCACAAGGAGAACTTAACAAATGAAGTTACTTTATAGCTTTTTCAAGCATGCCAATAGCAGTCTCTCGAGTCTAAACCGTTAGAACACTGTCAACTGTAGTAAAATTAACGATCAGGGAAAGTGTTTTCGAAGACTAAAGAGGTCTATTCCCGATGGCATATAAATTGAAAAGAAAACCCATTTGAAGAGATAGTTATTAATATGAAAATTACAAGTAAAAACAGTGATAGTAAACAAAGAGAGAGAGGGGAGTTTACTTCTTACGAAGATTCTGCTTGCAAGAGGATAGTTAAAGAGCGAGGCTCTTAGGCTGAGGTTGAAGCTTTTATGGAATCGATCTTTTAGGGAGATGGATGAAGGGTAAGAAAGTGTTACGGTTGTCGGCCACATGGAACTGCACTTCATCAAATCCACAGACTAAAACCCTCTCATTTTCATTGCAAACGCAGTGCTTATGAGTTTCAACTCTCAAGCGTCACAATCCGACAAACTAAAACGCTGCGTTCCATACAACTCTTCATCTAATCCTAATTAATATTTAATAGTTTTTAGTGTTTTTTTTTTAAGGATGATTGATTCTAACTTGTACTCTAATCCATCTTTTAACCATCGTTTTTTTAATAAAACGATAAAATTATCTTTATTAGTTAGTAAATTAGTTATTATTCTTTTTATTTGTTATCTTCAATCTTTATATTTAATAAATTTTAATTAATTAAAATAATAAAAGTTTAATTGATTATAAAAGTTTAATTTATTAGTTGAGTTTGCTCTCGAACGACTCGAACCAAACACAAAAAGGAAAAATGTAATTATTTTTAATAGGAAAATAATCTCTCTCAATAAAAGTCGACAAATATCATAATTTCCAAAAATAAAATTTATTCTTAAATAATAAATTCTCAAAATTTTTGATAGAATAACAATATATCAAACTTATGATTTTAGCTCAATCATTGCTATTTATCTATAGAAAGATGTACAAGAGTCATGGTCGAACAAATCCTTATAAATAATACTATTTAAAAAGAAAACACTATCTAGATTATCTAGGGGGGATGACAAACCCTTTTAATTTCCCCTTAGGCTTATCACCCCTCACATGCTATGTAAGGTAGATTGAGTCGCTCATGTATTGAGTCAATTATATATGAATCTTAAACTTTGATCCAACACTTTATAATTTAATTTAATCCAATATTTATTTTTATTTTTTAAAATAAATATTATTTATTCAATTAACTAATTAACTAATTAATTTCTCAACAAAGTTCTACTTCCGTTAAAGTCATAATAACTTTATAGTAAAAGAATCTATGAGAAGATATATTTAATTTTCTTATTTAATAGATTCATAACGAAAAATTAATTTAATTTCATTTTGAAGTTGAATTACTTAATTATAATTAATTAAATAATAATTCAAAACTTTAAATTAATTTTAAGTCATTTTTGTACTAGGTGAGAAAACACATTCATTTGTGAATGCGATCCATTTATTTTACTTCATCATTTCATTCATTTCTATTAAATTGGTTCTACATGCAATTTATTTCTAATTTCAATGAGCTAGTGGAGGAACCGATTGGACATATATAATTAGAGCTTAAATAATCTATAACTATATTCCAACTTTTTGACTATTAATTATAAACTTATTTAGTTATGAAGTCATTCCACTACAATATCATGACTGAGTTCTCCTTAATTACATACCATTATGAAAACTACTTAATAAGTGCTCATCCAATAACCTTGTCATAAGTGTTACCCTTATAGGATATCCTTAATCTCTTTGGGATAAATTCATTCTCCCAGTATAATCCTATTTTCCCTCATGGTTGTAACACCCCATACCCAAACCGATTATCGTGTCCGAACTCTGAGATGTTACATTCGTTGGCGGGGTAACTACAAATAATTACCATTCCATTTAACCTTTCGTTCGTACTGTTAAAATTATTACACACTCCTCTTATCTGAGTTTCATAAGAGCTTACGAAAGCTCTTTTACTAACCTAAAGTCGAATAAAGATTAAATTATAAAGTTTTAAAACTTTCGGCTTGACGTCACGAATTTGGATTCTAGGTCACGACGTCACTCACTGTCTAATTCTCGTTGCGATGTGAAGGAGCCGATGTTGCGATATGAAGATTCTATTTTCAAATATATCAAACTCAAATATTAAACAACTAGACACTTTCTTTACTACTTCATTAATTCACCTATGTACATGCCATACTCTATACCGTAAACTTTGTTTCATACCTTTTTTTTTTCTTCCAAACTTTGATGATGTGATAAGACGTGTTGAGGTTACCACTTTGTACGAAAACTTCAATTTGATCTTTCACCTATGCATTGAAAAATAATGTGTTAAGCTTGTGAAAGTTTAGTAAGTACTCATGAATTTAAATCTTACCATTTCTTTATTTTAATTAATAGTAACAATATTACTAATAGAATTTCATGAACATATCATTTATATTAAGAGATAATTCAATATATTTAACAAATTTACTAATACTTTGATTTACCATATTATCACTTCATGCTTTAACATAGATTGTTATTGGAATTCACTTACCATATATCTTTCTTTAACACTTATTTCATTAATCACCTATCTCTCTTTCTCAAAATTCTTTAATCACTTACCAATCATTTTTCTTATGAGTTAATAACAATACTACTAATTGCAATGCATCGAAGTGCAAAATCACTAAAATGCTCCGAAGAGTCATTATCATTTGCACCAAAGTGCCACTATCATTTGTGCGCATAATAATTTCCTGATGGCATGTGATCTATATCCAACATGTTCATATCTTACTTGGGCTTTATATTATCATTTTCATCTCTATCACTTATCATTTAATGGCATGTAAAACTTTACACTCTTAAAATTTATTCCTTATTTTCATAAAAATTAATATTCATTAAATTAACACTTTAATATCACTTAGAAATAAATTTACTATCATAAGTACTTCATTAAAATTCCCCATAAATACTTTATTACATATATCAAATTTTGGTCACTTTTCTATCTAGTTTTCTTTGCATAAACTTCACTTCACTTACTTTACAATCTTTTTAATTTAGTCCCTACTAGCATAGATTTTCATTAATCACCATCCTCTCACTTAGTATTCACTTCACTTTTGTATATCATTACACTTGAATATGTTATTTCAAAATCTTAATACATTCAGTCACATTTGTATATTTTATGATTTGGTCCTTTCCACTATGAAATTCAAGTATCACTAGAAATTTACTTAAATATCACTTTGTAATTAATTCACTAATTTAAGCTCTTTATCATAATATTTTATTTCACACTTAAACTTTTGTATATTTTCCAATTTAGTTTCTATTGCCATGAATTTATTTTTCACTACATAATCACTTTAAATCAATTCCCTTCCATGTAACACTTCACTTGAATAATTCTTTCAACGTTTTAGTTATTGTTGTCATTTCTAAGTATCTTTCAATCTCGTTCTTAACATTATGAAAATTCAATAATTATTATAATATCCTTCAAACTTCACCTTTCACTCAAATTCACTATCACATAACACTTTAATCAAATAATTCATTATAATGTCTTATTTCAAATATCAAATTTTATGCATTTCACTTCTCTTGTTTCAATTACATCTTTCACAAAATTTACAATTTAGTCCTTAGCATCATGAAAATTCATTATTTAAGATAATTTCACTTTAACATAACTTTATATTTAATTCACTACTATTTCACGCTTCAATTAAGCTTTCTATCATGATATTTTATTTCACATATTAAAATTATTTTACACTTTATTTTACTAAATTACCATAAATTTCATAAAGTTTACATTTTTCCTTTAAGTAATAAGAAATTTAAGGATACTTACCTCTCTTCAACCTTTAATCACTTGTTTTTCTCTTTTCTTTGTCACTTGAATCACTTCCTCTCTCTCTCTCTTCAATATTATGTCAAAACCATAAAAGTTTTCACGAGAATTCTCTACTTTAACATAACTTCCTTACTTTTCTAACATGATTAAACTTAAAAACATGATGGAACCTTGAAATTCATAACTTGTTCTCTTTTTTTTTTAAGCCTTAGCTTGATTTTCTCTCCCCTCCAATTCTTTCTTAAATCTAAATTGATATTCATGTTCACCATTGTCTTCTTATCATTTTCCCTCGTGGTGGCTATGAAAATTCTTTTGATTTCTAGGTGAAAATGGTGAGTTTGATGGAAAGGACTAAATTGCAAAGAAAGCCGAACTTTCTTTTTTTTCAAGAATGGTAGGTGTGACTTGAATGAATGATAGAGAAATTTCCATCATCTTTTCTTTTTATTTTTTTAACCATTAAGAAAATTAACAAAATATTTTATATTAAAATAATAAAATTATATTTAAATAATCTTAACCAATTAAAATCTAACACCAATATTCATAATCATCATGATGCTTCATGATACTTATCCTAATTGAGAAATGGCTATTTTACCCTCCAACATTATCTACAATTTCTTCCTTGAATCATCACTTAAATTGGTAAAATCGTGATTTAGTCCCTCATATTTCTTCACTTATTCAATTTGGTTCCTACTTACAAATTTCGTATCACAAGAAATTGAGTTATTTTCATGTTTGGTCCTTCAACTTCACATTTAACATTTCAAGCCTTCAAATTTTGAATAATTGTACTTAAGCCCTAAAACTTCACATCTTATCAATTTAGTCAGCACATTTTTGTCTCTATCTTTTGGGATTCGTCTGCTCTGATGCTCAAGACAAAGCACCTCCCCAATTGTACTTGATAGACGACATATTCGTCTTTAAATCGATTTGCTCATTTTTATTAGACTAACGACATGTTTAAGTTTATCTACTAATACAAGTTGTCTTTTCGTATTATGATTCGACCATGTAATACCACATAGTATTAGTTAAACATTAGATAATAAGTGAGCCAATATTTGTTTCCGTCTATTTTGCTTTACGTACAAAAACTATTGAGGATAATGTAAAAAGAATATTAATGTAATCAATAGATATTGTATTAAAACAATTTTTTTAAAAATACAAATATACATAGACCAATTATGTGGCCAAATTATAATACGAAAAGACAACTTGTATTAGTAGATAATCCAAACAAGCCCTTGGTCTAATCAGAAACGAGAAAATGATTGAAAGACTAATATGTCATCTATCAAGTCCAATTGGGGAGATGCTTTGTCTTGAACATCGAAGCTTATGACTCTAAGAAGATATAATATGTCATCTATCAAGTCCAATTGGGGAGATGCTTTGTCTTGAACATCGAAGCTTATGACTCTGAGAAGATAGAGACATAGATGTGGTGGATTGGACTAACAGTACATCAGATAGGACTCCAAGTAGAATAAATCCTAGATTCGCTTATGGATTAATTCACTTGTGACATTCATAGTGTGACATACTTTAATTCTGAGTGGATGATAGACTATATATGTATGACTCGTATACTTTAAAGTAAGTAAAAACTTGAGTTCAAACAAATAAGGAACCAAAAGCTAGTATGTTGGGTATATGACTTCTGTAGTATGTAGCATTATTCATAATAGTGGAATTCATAGCCAAACTAAAAGGGTAAATGATATCCTCTCATCAGCATTACATGATAGATGAAAAGTAAATGTGGCCATGGGTCATTTGTCTTTGTGATAGATGACTTGATTACTATTTGATAGTAATTGAATTTTCATGAAGGAAGAAGTAATGGTCACCGTGGGATAAAATAGGATCATATTGGGTGAACAAATTTATCCTAAAGAGATTAAGGATATCCTATAAAGGTAATACACCTATGACAAGTTCATTGGGCGAACACTTACTAAGTAACTTTTGTAATGGTATGTAAGTAAAGAGAGCTCAGTCATGATACTATAGTGAAATTAATTTGTGAAATAAGTTTATTATTAATAGGTAAAAAGCTGGAACTTGATTAAAAATTATTTGAACTCTAATTATATATGTCCAACTGATCCCTCTATTAGCTCGTTCAAACCAGAAATGAATTGCATGTAGAATCAAAAGGATAGAAATAAGTGGAAATGATAAAGTGAGAGTAATAGGTCACATTCACAAATGAATGTATTTTCTTGCTAATTATAGAAATGACTTGGGAATTTATTTAAGGTTTTTGATTATTATTTAATTAATTATAATTAAATAATTGAAGTTAAAAATAAAATAAAATAAATTAGTTATTATGAATCATTGAATAAGGAAATTAAATATATTTTTGATAGATTCATTTATGGTAAAATTGGCATGGCTTTAACGCAATTAGAATTGGGTTCGAAAATTATTTAAGCGAGAAATGAATTTAGTTAAATTGATTAATTAAATTAATTGAATAGATAATATTTATTTTACAAAAATTAAAAATAAATATTAGGTTGGATTAAATTATAAAGTGTTGGGTTAAAAGTCTAGTAAGCACATATAATTGGACCCAATACATGAGAGGCCCAAACCCCTTTATATGATAAGTGAGGGGCGGCAACCTTAGTATATTTACTAGGATGTGCCACTCATTCTAGTTAGAGTAGGAGTATATTTTCTATTTAAAATTTACAAGGGCTTGTTCAACCATGACTCTTGTATCTTTCCTTATAAATAGAAGGCACCAGTTGGCTTAAAATCATAACTTTGATACATAGTTATTCTACAAGAAAATAGCTAAATGTTATTATCTAAGAATAAATTATATTTTCTGGAATTACGATATTCATCGGTTTCCATTGAGAAAGATTACTTTCCCATTAAAAGTAATTACATTGTTTCTTTGTTGTGTTTGGTTCATGTTGCTCAAACCTACACTCGGCATAATTCATGAAACGAGGATAGTGTAGATGGATGTCCGGTTGAAAGCCAGGATTGACTTGATTCCATTTCGCACAAAGCACAAATACTATTCAATTAGAGTTTATTGCTATAAATATCACAAATTGACTTGGTTTTGAAAATTTTAATTTTCTATTGCAACTATAAAATCACTTTCTTAACCGAAAATTTCCAATAATTGGTATTAGATCTAGTTTGTGTTATGTTTATAATATAAATTGATATCGAATTTTTTTGTTCATCATGTGTGGTTAATTTCGATAAGATGTGACATTCTTTTAATTATATGCATGTTTTGGGTTATATATGTGAATGAATGTATTTAATTATTTAATTATATATGATAAAGTAATTTTGTCAAAATTATGATTCTTAGAAATTAGTTTGAGTGTAATTTTAGTTTTTAATAAATTTTGAGATATGTAATTAGATCGTGGACTATCATCTCCACTTTAGTTTTATTTTATTTTTTTTAGAATAATTCATGTGAGTTAGAAACAAACTTAGGGTTTTTGTAACTTAATTTTTCAGCAAAACCCAGAGAATGGAGACATATCCAAAATCAATCAAGACGATGCAAACCTGACCCAACCAACTGGGCTGTGGGACAATTGAAAGTGGGTTGATTAACAGTGGCTAGTGGTGGTCAACGACAACGAAAATGATGGTGGCATTGGCAGCAGCGACAACGATGACCTGTGGTGGTGACATGGTTTGACAATAAATCCTTTGGTGGACATTTTTATATTTCGGGTTTTGAAAAACCCAAAACCAGGATGTTTGGCTTTCACCTAGAAGACCAAAAGAATGCTTTGGGATAATAAATATAAATTCAATTGTTATTTATTTTTCTAGGATAGAATCATGAAAACTTTGGCTGGTTAGAGTCAATTTATTTTATGCTTTTATGCGATAGCATGATGGTATTTAAATTGATTGAAAAGTACATTCATGCATATGTATGATAACCATGCCATATAATTTAGGAAAAGAATGCTAGATGTACTTGTTATGACATTTTAATCATTCATGATTGAAATAAAAAATAAAAACCGTGTATGTTTTTTAAAAGACTGAGTGGGAGAAGGTCCCTAACCAAGACCTATGGCCTCCATCAATGGCCTCTTGTGATGTCATGACAATTTGTCAGCCCTAAGGTAGGTATTGTCATGTGGGTTTTACTAAGGAAATTTCCTTAAAAGAGATAACTATCTTGTGATGACACATGATAATTTGTCATGTGAATTCATTAAGGAAGTTTTCTTTGACAGAGGACAACTAGTCATACATGTTACTTGTTAAGATTGTCCTACGATGGCTCATTCGTAGTACATTTCATGTTAGATGTTAAGTTGATGGTTATACACTCAAGATCATTCTAGTTAAGTAACTTCCCACGAAGCTCTACTTAAGTTAAAATGACGGTAAAATGTGAAAAAATATTTTTTTAATGTGAATGCCTAAGGAATTAGATAAACATATTAATTTGATGGAAATTCATGTTTTTACTAGTTCATTAAGATTGCCCTAAGGTGACTTAATTCAATAGGTGTAGGAATTATTGTTGAAATGACTTACAATTTTTTTTTTGAAGTTTAATGTTAGACGTATGCATTATCTTAATGCATGTTTTATGTTGCAATTTTTTTCCAATATTTTCTTAATACAAAGATATTAATGAATGGATTGTAACAGTCCGGTTTTGACCCTAGACGGAATAGTAGTTTCGGGACCACAAATTCAAGTCCAAAAAATATTTTAATATTATTTTCTGTATCTGTGATATGTGAATTTATTTCTATGAAATTTCTGTGATTTAATTTGTCTGTTTCTGTGCTTAATTATGAAAAAGGATTAAATCGCATAAAGTATAAAAGTTGAGTGCTAAATGTTAAAGCACCTAATTGGCTTGGCTTTTAAAATAAAGGTCCTTGCATGTCAAATATATCATTTGTTTTAATGGTGGACAAATATGGACATTAGTAGGTGAATTTTTACATGTAAATAATAAGGGTAAAGTTGGTATATGGCTCATAATGTGTAATAAAATAAAACAAACATAAAATGGCCATGCATTTTCACCTTTTTCAACCGAAAATTAGAGAAAGAAGAAGCCATTGAAGCATTTTGATGTTCGGCTAGTGCATGTCTTAATAGGTGAGCTTATTTTGCTCGGTTTTTGATAATTTCTACGTTTCTGTGATCGTTGCTTAGTGTTCTTCAAAGCCCATGTCTGAATTTTTGTTTCTGTTAAAGATTACATGAAATGCCATTGTTGATATCATGAGTTTTGTGATGTTTTTCAATGAATTATGAAGGCTTAGTAGATGGTTCATAAGTTTTGTCTTTGAGTTTTTGATGAAATTGAGCTATTTGGGCTAAATTGTGAAAATAATGTTTGGGGACTAAATTGTGAATTGAACAAGTTGTATTGGCTTAAATAGAAGCCATGAAAATTAGGCTAGCCCTTGTTGCAAAGAAATTTTGCATATTTATGATTTTATGAAAAATGGACTAAATTGTCAAAGTGTGAAAATGTTAGGGTTAAAATGCAAAGTGCCCTAAATATGTGTATATGAATTAAATTGAATGAAATGAATTATTGAATGGTTGAATTTGTATTGTATTAGATCAAGAACAAAGAAAATCAGACTTAGATCGAGGAAAGTCTAAAATAGTCGAATAGTCGACTCGTTCCGTACGAAATTCGTCTGAGGTAAGTCAAATTACAATTACGTCTTAATTGAAATAAATTCTGCACATATAAACTGTAATCTGTATTGGATGGCCTTGAGTGCCTGATAAATATCTTTAGAGTAAAGTATGATAATATGTTAATAACTGAAAAGCTCTGTATGTTTCTAAGAGAAGTTGACATCTGTCTGAGACATCGTGTAAGACTGTGTCTGGGACACAGGCCTCGATTGAGAATTACGTATAAGACTATGTCTGGGGCATCGGCATCGTATCTGATTTCGTGACCCTTTTTGAGATAGAGGCATCGATATTGAATTACATGTAAGACCACATCCGGGACGTCGGCATTGTACTTGTTTATGAGCATCTGTATCGTTTCTGATTCGTCTGATGATAGCATATGAAATCTAAAATTGAGTATATAAAATGTATAACCTATGCAGGTATGTTTGTATCGTACTAAATTTCTGAATATGAAAAACTCTGTCTCTGTGAAATATGTATGGAAATGAAGCATGACATATATGCACTCAAAGGAGCATGGTTAAGTTTATGAATTATTCTATGAAATGGTTGTAACACCCCTTACCCGTATCCATCGCCGGAACAGGGTATGAGGTATTAACAAATCATAGTACATACTATTAAATAAAACCGAGACAAAAATATGGCGTGCAATTAGATCATGAATCATTATAACATATGCCTTTAACAATACTAGCCAATTTCAAAGGCTTCGTACAAAATAATCGGTCAGATACTATAATTAATATTTTAAACCTAGGCAATTATAACACGTAACGAAATAACTAAGTCTACTATACATGCCATAATTCAAAATGTTCAGTTCAAATACCCAAAAATATTGATAGTGTAGACAGATCTTCAACGATCCTTGACTCCTGTGCAAGCTGGACGACACTATAAGACAAAAGAGAGAAAAGAAAGTAAGCTTATAGCTTAGTAAGCAAGTATATAAATAATTAATAAAGAATTTAATATGTTTACACAATAACTCAAGCGTATCTACTTTTAATTTCACTATTTACTCCACTTTGGTCAAGCTGTCTCTCCTGCGTCATATTCACTAAATAAATCATAACTCAAGTTAAAAAACTTGAAATTAAAATCTATAAAATTTTCCTGAAACTAGACTCATATTACTTCTTACTAAAATTTTTCTAGAATTTTTGGTCCAGCCAATTAGTACAGTTTATTAGTTAAAGTTTTCCCCTGTTATACAGCTCGACTGATCTGACCTCTATTCAATACGAATTGAATTTCTCCCAGTACACAATTCAAATAGCCATGAAATCTATTTCATTTAAAACTAGATTCAATAAGGAATCTATACATATAAACTATATTTCTTAATTTGTTTTGTACAATTTTTAATGATTTTTCAAAGTTAGAACAGGGGATCCCATAGTCATTCTGAGTGAGTCACACAACAATATAAATATCTCAAAATATAGAGTTCCTTTACTTGCTCTGTTTCTTTTACATGGGAATAGACTCATTAAGATTTAATTTCATATCTCATTCAGCCTCTAATTAAATTCCTACTATTTTTGGTGGTTTTTCAAATTCACGTCACTGCGACTGTCCAAAACAGTATTATTGCTAATTCACTCTTTCACACTTTCTTCTTATTAACCTCATTTTAACATGCATATCACAATTCATTTTCACCACATTTCATACATCACAAGTATAGGTCCATGATTACAATGTCACCATAAAACCATCCCGTTGAATAATTCGGATAAATCCTCGATACTTGATGGTTTCAGCACACAGCCCCACCATCATATTTCATATAATTCGGCTCTCTTGTACACATGGTGAACACTTAGTACCACCCATGTGACCTAGCCAATTTATCTCGTAGCTCTCTTGTCTACATGGTGTCCTTCACTTGGAATCACACATGCGACCTAGCTACATTTATCTCTCCCGTAGCTCTCTTGTCTACATGGGATACATCCCGTATCACACATGTGACCTAGCTACTACATAGTATCTCGTAACTCTCTTGTACACATGATGTGCACTTAGCACCATACATGTGACCTAGCTACACTCCATCTATATTATTCAATCTTTCCAAATGTTCAACCGAGATTTCTCTCTCTATTACTTATTTCCATTCTTCCAATAGTCGATTTATGCTTCAAAATCAGCTAAAATATATATAATAGGCTGAAATATAAAAATGTAAATGAAGTTAATGTATTATTTACATACAAACTTACCTCGGTACAAAATATGGAAATTTTGCAATTTAGTCCAAAACCTTTTCCTTCCACCGTTCGAGGTCGATTCCACGCCTTTCTTGATCTATAACATCACATTTAGCTCATTTAACACTCATACTATTTATTTCAATCCAAAAATCACATTATGGAAAAATTACATTTTTGCCCCTAACTTTTACAAAATTATGATTTTGCCCCTAGGCTCGAAAATTTAATTTTAGCCCTTATTCTTATGTTTTATGACATGCTGATCATTTTTCCCTTCTATGGAAACATCAAATTCTCACTCTAACACATAGTTATGAACAATAGGTATTTTTACCGATTATGCCATTTTGTTCGTTTTCGCTAAAAATCGCTTAGAAAAGATCATTCTCCTAACTTCAAACATTCATATTCTACCATAAAACATCAAAATACATGCATATCATTCATGGGTAAATTTTTAAACATAAACCCTAACTCGAAATAATGGTAGAAATAGGTAGACCGAGCTACGAGGATTTCAAAAATGTAAAGAACATTAAAAACGAGGCTTGAATGCACTTACTATTGAGCTTGAAAGCTTAAAACAAACCCTAGCTATGGAGAACATGCAAGTTTCGGCCAAGCTACATGAAGAGGAACACATTTTTTTTTATTTTTCCCATTTTATTTCTTTTATTATGCAAATAACCAAAATGCCCTTACTACTAAACTTTCTAAAAATTCCATCCATGTCCAAATTTTTGTCCATATAAAGTATAATGGTCTAATTTCCATTTAAGGACCTCTACTTAAAACCCCCATTTCAATCAAGTACTTTATGAACTAGAACACATATTTTTCACCTATTTTAATTAAGTCCTAAACGTCAAATTAAACACCGAATCGATAAAATTTCGCAACGAAATTTTCACACGATTATGCAATCATAATATAAACACTAAAACTTAATCAAAATAAATTTTTTTCAACCTTGGATTCATGGTTTCAAAACCACTGTTCCGTTTTGGCCCTATATCGGGCTGTTACAACTCTCCCCCTTTAGGGATTTTCGTCCCTGAAAATCTTACCGGTAAAGAGATTTGGGTACTGTTTTCTCATGGCTTCCTCCGGTTCCCATGTAGCTTCTTCTACTCCATGTCTTTGCCATAACACTTTCACTAAAGCTATACTTTTCTTTCTCAACTGTTTTACTTCTCGAGCCAAAATCTTAATCTGTTCCTCATCATAGGTCAAGTCCGATCGAATCTCAATTTATGTTGGAGAAATTACATGTGAAGGATCAGAATGATAACGTCGCAACATTTATACATGAAACACGTTATGAATTTTTTCTAACTCTGCCGGTAAGGCCAACCGATATGCTACTACTCCAATCCTCTCAATAATCTCGTACGACCCAATAAAATGCGAACTCAACTTGCCTTTTCGTCTAAATCTCAGAATCTTCTTCCATGGTGACACCTTCAAGAACACTTTATCACCCACCTGGAATTCAATCTCTTTTCTTTTTAAATCTGCATATGACTTTTGTCGATTTGAAGCAGCTTTCAAGCAATTACGAATTACTTTTACTTTCTCTTCGGTTTCTTTAACTAGATCAACTCCGTGAATCTGTTTTTCACTAAGTTCGGTCCAATATAAAGGAGTCCGACACTTGCGACCATACAAGGCTTCGTACGGTGCCATCTCAGATACTTGATGTAAAACTGTTATTATAGGCAAATTCAACCAAAGATAGATATTTCTCCCAACCGCCTTCAAATTCTAAAACACAAGATCTAAGCATATCTTCGAGTACTTGGATTACTCTTTCCGATCGACCATCTGCTTGTGGATGAAACGCGGTACTAAAGTTCAATTTTGTGCCCAAAGCTTCTTGTAACTTTTTCTGAATTCGAGGTAAACCTCGGATCTCTATCCGATATTATAGACATAGGTACCCGTGCAACCTCACAATTTCAAAGAATATATAATTCACTAATTTATCAAGTGAGTAATCAGACGCATCAAAGATAAAGTGAGCCGACTTTGTTAACCTATCAACCACTACCCTGACAAAGATCCTTCTTTTTAGGAGTCGAGGCAAATCGGTTACAAAATCCATGGTAATTCTATCCCATTTCCACTCGTGCACCATTACCGGTTGGAGTAATCCTCAAGGCACTTGATGCTCACTTTTACTTGTTGATGATCAAACACTTGGTTACAAATTCGAAATGTCCTTTTCATGTCCGCCACCAATATAACTTCTTTAAATCATTATACATTTTGTGCTACCGTGGTGAATCGACAAACACCACTATGTGCCTCATGTAATATTTTCGAATCAATTCATCATTTTTCAGATACATATCCTATCTCAAACATCAAATAGTCATCCGTCCAACTCGAAAATCGAGTCGTAACCCGATTTGCACTGGGTTCTCTTGGTTCGCAACTCACTATCGTTCTTTTGAGCATCACAAATCAGCTAGATGAATAACGGTTTAGCCCTCATCTCTGCTAAGATTGACCCATCATCAGACAATGCTAACCCCGTATTCATGGCTCTCAAAGTAAAAAGAGATTTCCTGCTCAAGGCGTCAGCAACTACATTCACTTTTCCCGGATGATAATCAATTATTAGCTCATAATCCTTCAATAATTCAAGCCATCTCCGCTGTCGCAGATTCAAATCCTTTTGATTCATCAAATACTTCAAACTTTTGTGATCAGTAAAAATTCGACATTTTTCACCATACAAATAATGTCGCCAGATCTTCAAGGCAAAGACAATAGCGGCCAATTCTAAATCATGTGTAGGATAGTTCTTCTCATGCGGTTTTAACTATCTCGAGGCATAAGCTACCACTTTACCCTCTTGCATTAACACACATTCAAGGCCTGTTAATGATGTATCACTATAAATTACGAACTCCTTCCCTGGCTCGGGCTGTACTAAAATTGGTGCTTCAGTCAATCATGCTTTCAACTTTTCAAAACTCTACTGACATTTATCAGTCCATTCAAACTTAACATTCTTTTGCAGCAACTTAGTCATAGGAGAGGAAATCATCGAAAATCCCTCTACAAAACGTCTATAATACCCGGCCGAGCCTAAAAAGCTTCTAACCTCGGATACATTCTTTGGTGGTTTTCAATCAACGATCGCGAAAATCTTGCTCAGATCCACCCGAATACCATCACCTGAGACTATATGTCCCAAAAATCTGACTTCACGAAGCCAGAACTCACTTTTACTAAACTTAGCAAACAGTTTCTTTTCTCTCAAGATCCGCAATATGGTTCTCAAGTGTTCGGCGTGCTCAGACTCATCCCGAGAATAAATTAGAATGTCATCTATAAAAACTACTACAAACTTATCTAAATATGGCCGAAAGATTCGGTTCATCAAGTCCATAAATATAGCTGGAGCATTTGTTAAGTCGAAAGGCATCACAAGGAACTCATAATGTCCATACCTTGTCCTAAAGGCGGTTTTTGGCACATCCGGCTCCTTAACTCCCAACTGGTAGTAACCAGACCTCAAATCAATCTTTGAAAACACTGTGGCCCCCTTTAACTGATCGAATAAATCATCAATCCTCGGCAACGGGTACTTGTTCTTTATAGTCACCTTATTGAGCTGACGGTAATCAATGCAAAGCCTTATTGAGCTATCCTTCTTCTTTACGAACCATACAGGAGCACCCCAGGGAGAGAAACTCGGTCTCACAAATCCTTTTTCTGCTAACTCTTGCAACTGAGCCTTCAATTCTTTTAATTCAGTCGGAGCCATTCTATATGGAGCAATCGAGATCGGTGCAGTCCCCGGCAACAAATCAATGGCAAACTCTATCTCTCTGTTCGGAGGCAATCCAGGCAATTCCTCTGGAAATACATCTGGAAATTCACAGACTATCGGTACTAATTCAAGCTTCAATTCAGACAGCTCAGTATTCATTACATAGGCCAGATAAGCTTCACACCCTTTCCTCATGTATTTTTGTGCAGACATGTGCGAAATCGCCATAGGCAATTTATTTGATTCATCTGTTTCAACCCACAGAATTTCACCATTTTCACATTTCAACTCTAGTGTTTTCTGTTTACAATCTACCTTGGCATCATACAATGTCAACCAGTCCATTCCCAAAATAACATCAAACTCATCAAATGGTAACAGCATCAGATTAGCTGAAAAATAGTGACCTTGAATCATTAATGGGCAATTCTTGCAAACCTTATCAACTAGCACATATTGGCCTAAGGGGTTCGACACTTTAATCGTAAATTCAGTAAACTCAACAGGCAACTTCTTATTAGATACTAAATTCATACAAATATACGAATGAGTAGACTTGGGATCAATCAATGCAATAACAATAGCATCATAGAGAGAAAATGTACCAGTAATCACATCGAGAGATGATGCATCCTCTCGAGCACGTATGGCATAAGCTCTAGCAGGCACTCTAGCTTCTGATCTCGCCGCTGAATCTTTCATTACAGTTTTACTGCTAGCTCCACTTCTAGTATTTTTTGGTGGTCTACTTCTGTTAGCGGTAGTACTCTGTCTAGCATTCTGAAATTTTTCTTCTTTAACTTTCTCTGGACAGTCTCTGATAAAATGCTCACGAGAACCGCACCTGAAACAAGCTCGCTCGTTTCCCCAACACTCACCATAATGTTTCCTGTCACATTGCTGACATTCGGGCTTTCTAGATCGCACATTACCCACACTTGCCACTGAAGTAGCTTGAGCTTTAGACCCCGAATATGCCCTACCACGATCTCTGTGTGAATTCCAAGCTGAAACTGTCATTCGAGGGTTTGTCTCTTTGGACCTCTTTGATTGAGATTGAAATGACTTGCTTATCAGCCTCTTTCTGGCATCTCGAGCCTCAATTGCAGCTTTTCTTCTTTCTTTGTTTAATTGTTCGGCTTTAAGAGCTCTGTCAACCAATACTACAAATTCTTTCAGCTCCAAAATTCCCACAAGCACTTTAATGTCCTCATTTAGCCCATCCTCAAACCTTTTGCACATAATGGCCTCGGTGGGCACACATTCCTGAGCATACTTGCTGAGTTTTACAAATTCGCATTCATACTCTGCCACAAACATCTTCCCTGCTTCAATTCAAGGAACTCCTTCCGTTTTTGATCAATAAATCACTGACTTACGTATTTCTTTCTGAATTCTTCCTGGAAGAAATCCCAAGTAACCCTTTCTTTTGGCACCACTGCTACCAAAGTCTTCCACCAATGGTAGGCTGAATCTCTCAAAAGTGATACAACACACTTTAAGCACTCCTCGAGTGTACATGAGAGCTCACCAAATACACGGGTAGAATTTTCAAGCCAGAACTCCGCTTTCTCGGGATCATCATTGATCTTTGCTCTAAACTCTTCGGCCCCTTATTTTCGAATCTTGTCAACCGGAGGCTTGTTCATTCTTACCAAATCTATGCTTTGAGCAGCAACAGGAACCGTCTGAGGTATGGGAGGGGGTGGAGGAGGTTGAGCATTTGGGTTTTCTTGAATAAACTCAGTATACCAATTGTTCATCATTTGGAGAAAGGCATCTCGAGTCTCATCTCCCTGTCTCAATGCTTCAGGTCTACTTTCTATAGGCGCGGTCCCTTGTGTGGGAGTGGCGACATCGGCAAGATCATCACCGCAGCTTAGTCAGATCCATTACTATATTAAAACAAAACACAGTTTAGAATAATCAGGAGTCACCACACTATCACAGTATATTTATGGCATGTATAGCTAGACTTTTACAATCACTTTATTAGTCCGAGAACCGACTAAACCATAGCTCTGATACCATAAATGTAACACCCCTTACCCGTATCCGTCGCCGGAACAGGGTATGAGGTATTAACAAATCATAGTACATACTATTAAATAAAACCGAGACAAAAATATGGCGTGCAATTAGATCATGAATCATTATAACATATGCCTTTAACAATACTAGCCAATTTCAAAGGCTTCGTACAAAATAATCGGTCAGATACTATAATTAATATTTTAAACCTAGGCAATTATGACATGTAACGAAATAACTAAGTCTACTATACATGCCATAATTCAAAATGTTCAGTTCAAATACCCAAAAGTATTGATAGTGTAGACAGATCTTCAACGATCCTTGACTCCTGTGCAAGCTGGACGACACTATAAGACAAAAGAGAGAAAAGAAAGTAAGCTTATAGCTTAGTAAGCAAGCATATAAATAATGAATAAAGAATTTAATATGTTTACACAATAACTCAAGTGTATCTACTTTTAATTTCACTATTTACTCCACTTTGGTCAAGCTGTCTCTCCTGCGTCATATTCACTAAATAAATCATAACTCAAGTTAAAAAACTTGAAATTCAAATCTGTAAAATTTTCCTGAAACTAGACTCATATTACTTCTTACTAAAATTTTTCTAGAATTTTTGGTCCAGCCAATTAGTACAGTTTATTAGTTAAATTTTTCCCCTGTTATACAGCTCGACTGATCTGACCTCTATTCACTACGAATTGAATTTCTCCCAGTACAGAATTCAAATAGCCATGAAATCTATTTCATTTAAAACTAGATTCAATAAGGAATCTATACATATAAACTATATTTCTTAATTTGTTTTGTACAATTTTTAATGATTTTTCAAAGTTAGAACAGGGGATCACATAGTCATTCTGAACGAGTCACACACCAATATAAATATCTCAAAATATAGAGTTCCTTTACTTGCTAAGATTTAATTTCATATCTCATTCAGCCTTTAATTAAATTCCTACTATTTTTGGTGATTTTTCAAATTCACGTCACTATGACTGTCTAAAACAGTATTATTGCTAATTCACTCTTTCACACTTTCTTTGTATTAACCTCATTTTAACATGCATATCACAATTTATTTTCACCACATTTCATACATTACAAGTATAGGTCCATGATTACAATGTCACCATAAAACCATCCCGTTGAATAATTCGGATAAATCCTCGATACTTGATGGTTTCAGCACACAGCCCCACCATCATATTTCATATAATTCGGCTCTCTTGTACACATGGTGAACACTTAGTACCACCCATGTGACCTAGCCAATTTATCTCGTAGCTCTCTTGTCTACATGGTGTCCTTCACTTGGAATCACACATGCGACCTAGCTACATTTATCTCTCCCGTAGCTCTCTTGTCTATATGGGATACATCTCGTATCACACATGTGACCTAGCTACTACATAGTATCTCGTAGCTCTCTTGTACACATGATGTGCACTTAGCACCATACATGTGACCTAGCTACACTCCATCTATATTATTCAATCTTTTCGAATGTTCAACCGAGATTTCTCTCTCTATTACTTATTTCCATTCTTCCAATAGTCGATTTATGCTTCAAAATTAGCTAAAATATATATAATAGGCTGAAATATAAAAATGTAAATGAAGTTACTGTATTATTTACATACAAACTTACCTCGGTACAAAATATGGAAATTTTGGAATTTAGTCCAAAACCTTTTCCTTCCACCGTTCGAGGTTGATTCCATGCCTTTCTTGATCTATAACAACACATTTAGCTCATTTAACACTCATACTATTTATTTCAATCCAAAAATCACATTATGGAAAATTACATTTTTGCCCCTAACTTTTACAAAATTATGATTTTTCCCCTAGGCTCGAAAATTTAATTTTAGCCCTTATTCTTATGTTTTATGACATGCTGATCATTTTTCCCTTCTATGGAAACATCAAATTCTCACTCTAACACATAGTTATGAACAATAGGTATTTTTACCGATTATGCCGTTTTGTTCGTTTTCGCTAAAAATCGCTTAGAAAAGATCATTCTCCTAACTTCAAACATTAATATTCTACCATAAAACATCAAAATACATGCATATCATTCATGGGTAAATTTTTAAACATAAACCCTAACTCGAAATAATGGTAGAAATAGGTAGACCGAGCTACGAGGATTTCAAAAATGTAAAGAACATTAAAAACGAGGCTTGAATGCACTTACTATTGAGCTTGAAAGCTTAAAACAAACCCTAGCTATGGAGAACATGCAAGTTTCGGCCAAGCTACATGAAGAGGAACACATTTTTTTGTTATTTTTCCCATTTTATTTCTTTTATTATGCAAATAACCAAAATGCCCTTACTACTAAACTTTCTAAAAATTCCATCCATGTCCAAATTTTTGTCCATATAAAGTATAATGGTCTAATTTCCATTTAAGGACCTCTACTTAAAACCCCCATTTCAATCAAGTACTTTATGAACTAGAACACACACGTTTTTCACCTATTTCAATTTAGTCCTAAACGTCAAATTAAACACCGAATCGATAAAATTTCACAACGAAATTTTCACACGATTATGCAATCATAATATAAACACTAAAACTTAATCAAAATAAATTTTTTTCAACCTCAGATTTGTGGTTTCGAAACCACTATTCTGTTTTGGCACTAAATCAGGCTGTTACAATGGTTATGAATCTTTATAGTTGAATTGTACTTATATGCTTTAGTAGTTAGACCAATTGTAATTGGCTTACTAAGCTCCTTGTAGCTGACTCTGTGTGGTTTCTGTTTGTTTTACAGTTATTGTAGCTACTAATGGCTCGGGGATAGTCAAGGATCGTCACCACACTATCGAACTCATTTTGGTACTTTTGAATGTGTAAATTTTATAGTATGGCATGTATAGGCTAGAATGTCTAAGTATGTAAGTTTTGAATTGTATATAAGTTAGGCAATGAGAGTTGGCTAACAAATGATAAGTTTGTGCATAGTTTTGGTGTATGTTTGTAATATGCTATGTTTTAATGTGATTTGGCCATTTTGAACATAGAATTGGTTGAAAATTTTGGTATGATTGATGTATATTATTGCTTGTAGGATTGAACCCAAAAAGGAGTCGCAAAATTGGCTTAAACCAAGCCTACTCTATACCACACGGTCAAAGGCCACGAGCGTGCTTTGGCCCATGTTTGTTTGGCAGTAACCTCTTAAAAATCACACAGCTTTGACACACGGGCCTGTCATATGGCCGTGGGCATAAGTCAATAGCTAGCCAAGTATCACACGGCCATAGCACATGGGCGTGTCTATTGGCTGTGGGTGAAAGTCAATATGCTTGCTCTGTTTTGGCACGGCTGGTTCACATGTGTGTGTTTGATGCCCGTGTAAGGCACACGGCCTGGTTGCACGAGCGTGTGACCTTAACAATTTTGAAAGATTTGATTAAGTTCTAAAAATTTTAAATGTATTCGGTTTAGTTCTGACCTTTCTTAAATGTATGTTTCAGGACTTGTAGACCATCTTAATGATTGAATTGTTGATGAATGCCTCTGTATTAATGATAACTACTATCTGTTATTCTGTATTGTTCTGTAATGTTTTTTTCATCCGGTAATACACTTACCTATTCCGATGACGGTTACGGGATAGGGGTGTTACATTTTATTGGTATCAGAGCTATGGTTTAGTCAGTTCTAGGACTACCATAGCGTTTATGAGTCTAGCTATACATTCCATATATTTGAATATGTGATAGTGTGATGACTCCTGACTTTGAAATGTGCTTTTAAATAGCAAATGAATCCTGATAGAGCTGTAGCTAACGATGTAGAAAGAATGCACCTGCTCCCGCGCAAGGGACGGTGCAAGCTAATTTTAGACCAGCTACGAGTAGCCGTGATGGTGAGGCTAAGCAAGCCTTTTATCAGATGATGAATGAATGGTTCACCCAATACATTAGAACCAATTTGACTGTACAACAACCTCCACCCCCGGTTAATCCTTCTCAAACTCCTGATATGCCACGAGTGAATCCGGTACAGTTGAGTAGACCACCGGTTGACAAGATTAGAAAGTACGGGGCTGAAAAATTCTGAGCTACAACGAATGATGATGCTGAAAGAGCCAAATTTTGGTTAGAGAATACAATACAAGTGTAACACCCCGTACCCGAGACCGTCGCCGGGGTCAGACACAAGGGGTTAACAGACTTCGTTCACTTAATTTCACCGTTCATAAAAAAATTTTCTAGACAGCTGGCTAACTGTGTCACTGTCACCTTAAAAATCATATCTTAAGTTCTACAACTCGAAAATCAGTTTTGTGATTTTTCCCTGAAACTAGACTCATATATCCATCTACAAATTTTTTTCTAGAATTTTTGGTCAGGCCAATTAGTACAGTTTATTAGTTAAAGTCTCCCCTGTTCTAGGGTGCGACTACACTGACCTTCATGCATTACGACCTGGATATCTCCCTGTACAGGGCTTCAATACTGATGCTGTTTATTTCTATAGAAACTAGACTCAAAATGGAATCTATACATATATGGCATGACTTCTAAATGTCTCGGGTTAATTTATAATGAATTTCCAAATTTGGAATAGGGAATCCAGAAACCGTTCTGGCCCTGTTTCACGAAAACCTAAATATCTCTTAACATACAACTCATATGACTGTTTCGTTTCTTCCATATGAAAGTAAATTCATCAAGGTTCATTTACATAATTTATTCAATATTTAATTCCATTTCTACTATTTTTAGTGATTTTTCACATCCACATCGCTGCTGCTGTCAGCATCTGCCTTTAAGGTAGACTTTACCTATTTCATAGTTTCCATGATTCAATTAGCCGTTTTTGCATACATAGCACAAAGTATAATCATGATTAACCATTCCAATGGCTAACCGTTTCCAAACATTTCCATACCTCTTAGTGATCAACATACAAACGATTATAATACTATGCTAAAAATGTATATAAGCCATTTTCGCATGGCTATCCAAAGTTTTACATACCAAAGTTCAAACAAACATAATAGCCTATACATGCCGAAATGTTCTCTTAGACCAACTAAGAAGAAGATACCAAAAAGTTGCAAGCTGGTGTGATGACTTCGATGACGGTCCCGAATACGCAAAAAGTCGGGTCCAAGAAACCTAAAATGGGTGACAAGCAAACACCGAATGAGTATATAACTCAGTAAGTCATAAGCATTACACTACCATCCATTAATAAAATTTTCACAAGAGGAAACAACGAAATGAGGCTAAGTACTCCATCCATACCGAACTATGCCATAGTTTCTTAGACCTTACGATTCAATCTCATTCCAAGTCCTACATTGACATTTCATACGCTATTCAATAGGATAATTGAGGCATTTCCATACATCATTTTATTTTCGTTACAATCATACAACTAAACGAACTTTCACCTATTCCACGATGAGCCTTATGTACGTGACTTAAATTATAATCATCACATAGGTTCAAAACTTACCACGCTCAACTCTATATATAAACATAGCACCTATTAGCCATGAACTCAAGGTACTCACCCTTTCCATTGTTCAAATCAATTCGTAAGGTCGCACCCTTAATATAAATAATTGATAGAAAATATATATATATATATATATTTATATAGTGGGTTCGCACACATAGTGCTTAATAATCAACCACGCACACTTAGTGCCATGTACTTTAAACTCGCACACTTAGTGCCATGCATTTCAAGCCCGCACACTTAGTGCCATTCTCTCAACCGTGAACACTTATTGTCCGCACACTTAGTGCCAAAAACCAGCCACTATATACGCTTCACTTCCTTTTTACATTCGACAATTTCATCTCATTAAACACAATTGCATAGGTATTACGATCATTTAAATCAATACCAACTATATGCTTAATGACTTACCTTGTGTTGGGTAAAATAATTCCAAGTCGGCTACTCGATGACCTTCGATTTCCCCTTGTTGGACGCCTCTCCTTTAGGATCTTGAGCTTAAACAAATAAATTAACTCATTCAACCGCTTTGCTACATATATTGGTATTCACATTTTAATGATTTTATGACATACGGAACGGCATGGTAAAATTTTATCTTGCTACCTTATGCTCTTAGCTATTCGGCTAATAACCATATGCTATCGCCCTACTATCAATAATCCAATCACACATGCATATATATATATATATGGTCGAATGTACAAAGCTTAGACTCATCATCACCTATGCTCTTAATTTGATGGCCGAATATGCATACATATATATATATATATATATATATATATATAATATCAACTATACTATCATCTTTAATTCACCTAAACACAAAATTTCATCTCATGAACACTTGACTGAATTTTTCCTAATCTAGCATGGCTTCACATATATTTGTAACATCCTATAAATCCATATATATCACATTTCTACATAAATTTTCTTTTACTTTTCCTCTACTTCCATTCACAACATCAAAAGCACCATACACATGTATCATTACAAAGCTTCACACTTAGCATGCAAATGACATCAACACAAATCCACCTTAGCCGAAACTTAACTCATCTTCATGCCTCATCACCACAACATCAAACATCAAACATCAACCAAGAAGACAACACCCATGGCCGAATATCATCCCCATCTCATAGTAAAGATTTAAACCATGGGCTAGGTAGAACTCAAACTAACAACTAAAAACATGCATGAATCTCATGGACAACATCAAACATACCTTAGTCTAGCAACCTCCCATGGCTGATTTTCTCAAGCTCTCCCCCTTCTTCTTAGAACATTCGGCCAAGCCAACAAAATGTGAAAGGATGGACACTTTTTTTTTCTTTTCTTTGTTTTCATCATATTCCTTTTCATTATTTATTCTTTCTAACATAACCACTAACTAAACATGTTTGCAACATGTTTCCATTCATAGCATGGCCTGCCCATTGTGCTTAAATTTTGGGTAAATTGACATGCAAACCCAAGATTTTCACAACATGCATTTATAGGCCACCTTACATTTGCCTAGCACATTTCTAAATTTTCTCACATAAGTCCTATTTGATAAAATTCACTTACAATTAACAAAATCCAAACCTGAAATTTTCACACATGCATATGTACATATAATGAGTATCAACTATGACGGTTAATTATTTTTATGACTCGGTTTAGTGGTCCCGAAACCACTTTCCGACTAGGGTCAATTTAGGGCTGTCACAACTCTCCCCCACTTAAGAAATTTTCGTCCCCGAAAATCTTACTGGTAAATAGGTTTGGGTATCGTTCTTTCATAGAGTTATCAGGTTCCCAAGTAGCTTCTTCCATTCCGTGTTTGAGCCATAACACTTTCACTAACGGACCCCTTTTGTTTCGCAACTCTTTCACTTCACGAGCTAGGATACGGATCGGTTCTTCTTCATAACTCATATCGGCTTGAATTTCAATCTCGGAGGGGTTTATTACATGCGAAGGATCGGATCGGTAATGTCGAAGCATCGAAACATGAAAAACGTTGTGGATCCTTTCGAGTTCAGGGGGTAAAAGCAACCTATATGCAACTGGGCCAACTCGTTCGGAGATCATATACGGCCCAATGAATCTCAGACTCAATTTGCCCTTACGGCCAAATCTGAGTATCTTTTTCCAAGGTGATACCTTGAGAAACACTTTGTCTCCCACCTGATACTCAATATCTCTTCGTTTTAAATCCGCGTACGACTTCTGGCGATCTGTGGCTGCCTTCAGACTCTCACGGATTACTTTTACTTTCCGTTCAGCATCTTTAATCAAATCAACTCCGAAAATTTTACTTTCACTGAGCTCGGTCCAAAACAATGGTGTACGGCATTTACGTCCGTACAAGGCCTCGTAAGGTGCCATCTTAATACTTGATTGAAAACTATTGTTGTAAGCGAATTCAATCAAAGGTAAATACCGCTCCCACGAACCGCTGAACTCGAGGATGCAACATCTCAACATATCCTCAAGTATCTGAATTATCCGCTCGGATTGACCATCGGTTTGGGGGTGAAAAGCGGTGCTAAAATGCAACTTGGTACCCAAAGCTTCTTGCAATTTCTTCCAAAATCGTGAGGTGAATCTCGGATCTCTATCCGACACAATAGAAATAGGTACCCCGTGTAATCTCACAATCTGAGAAACAAACAATTCAGCTAGTTTATCCAATGAAAAATTCGTATGTACGGGGATAAAATGAGTCGACTTAGTCAGTCTATCAACAACAACCCAAATCGCATCTTTCTTACTTGTCGACAATGGCAACCCAGACACAAAATCCATCGTGACTCGATCCCATTTCTATTCAGGTATCATGATCGGCTGAAGTAAACCCGTAGGCACTTGATGTTCCGCCTTTACTTGCTGACATATTAAACACTTCAAAACAAAATCGGAAATGTCTCGTTTCATACCATGCCACCAAAACTGACATCTCAGATCGTTGTACATTTTCGTACTCCCCGGGTGAATCGACATTTGGCTACAATGAGCCTCGTTCAAAATCATCGAAATGAGTTCTGAATTTCTTGGAACACACAAACGACTTCTGAACCTCAAACAATTGTCATTATCAATTTGAAACTCTGATTCCATATTCGGAACACATTTAGCCCGTCTTGCAACCAACTCATCGTCGACTTTTTGAGCTTCACGAATTTGATGAATCAATAATGGTTTGGCCTTTAATTCGGCTACTAACACATTGTTGGGTAGAATAGACAAGTGTACATTCATTGCTCATAAAGCAAACAGTGATTTCTGGCTTAAGGCGTCCGCAACCACATTAGCCTTTCCCAGGTGATAATCAATGACCAGCTCATAATCTTTCAACAACTCAAGCCAATGTCTTTGTCGCAGATTTAAGTCTCTTTGAGTCATCAAATATTTGAGACTTTTGTGATCCGAAAATACATGGCACTTCTCACCAAATAAGTAATGTCGCCATATTTTCAAGGCGAATATGATGGCAGCTAATTCGAGATCATGGGTCGGATAATTTTTCTCATGTGGCTTTAATTGTCTCGAAGCATAGGCCACAACTCGACCTTCTTGCATCAACACGCAACCTAACCCAAGTAGGGAGGCGTCACTATAGATGACAAACTCTTTGCTTGATTCGGGCTGCACTAAAATTGGGGCTTCAGTCAAATAAGTTTTCAGTTGATCAAAACTTTTCTGACATTTTTTCGTCCATTCGAACTTAATATCTTTTTGAAGTAGCTTCGTCATGGGTGTGGCTATCATCGAGAAACCTTTTACAAACCGTCGGTAGTAACCATGAGTCCCAAAAGCTCGAACCTCGTAATATTTCTCGGAGGCTTCCAGTTAAGTATGGCTGAAATTTTGCTCGGGTCAACTCGAATACCCGATGCAGATACCACATGGCCCAAGAAGCTAACCTCTCTTAACCAGAACTCACACTTACTGAACTTAGCATATAACTGCTTATCCCGTAAAATTTGCAACACTAATCTCAGGTGCTCAGCATGTTCGGTCTCATCTCTTGAATAGACCAAGATGTCGTCAATGAACACAACTACGAACCGGTCCAAATACTGTCTGAAGATCCGATTCATCAAATCCATAAATACCGCAGGGACATTAGTGAGCCCAAACGGCATCACTAAGAATTCATAGTGGCCGTATCTCGTTCTGAAAGCAGTTTTTGGTATATCCGAATCTCGAATCCGCAACTGATAATAACCCTATCTCAAATCTATCTTTGAAAACACTGAGGCTCCCTTTAGTTGATCAAACAAATCATCAATACGCGGTAACGGATATTTATTATTTATTGTCACTTTGTTCAGCTAACGATAGTCGATGCACAACCTCATGGTTCCGTCCTTCTTTTTCACAAACAATACTGGTGCACCCCAAGGTGAGAAACTTGGTCGAGCGAAACCTCTATCCGTCAATTCTTGCAACTGAGCTTTCAACTCTTTTAACTCGGTTGGTACCATACGATACGGAGCTATCGAAATCGGAGTAGTCCCAGGTACAAGCTCAATACCAAACTCTACCTCCCGAACAGGTGGTAAACCCGGTAATTCTTTGGGAAAAACGTCCGGGTATTCACAAACCACCGACACAAATTCGGGTTTCTTTTCTAACTCTTTGTCATCAAGTACATACGCAAGGTATGCTTCGCACCCCTTTCTTACATATTTCTAAGCCAACATTGATGATATTACAGCTGGCAACCCCTTTAAGTCCGTAGACTCAACTCAGATTATCTCGTTATTTGCGCACCTTAAATCAATGGTTTTTCTTTTGCAACTCACCACTGCGTCATATACGGTCAACCAGTCCATACCAAGAATAACATCAAATTCATCAAATGGTAAAAGCATCAAATCGGCCGGAAAACAGGATTCTCGGATCATTAGAGGGCATCTCTTACACACTTTGTCAACAAGCGCATATTGACCCAAAGGATTTGACACTCGAATTACGAACTCAGTAGACTCAATAGGCAGAGTCTTACTGGATGCTAAAGTCTCACATACATAAGAATGAGTAGAGCCAGGGTCGATTAATGCAATTACATTAGTGTCAAAAAGAGTGAAAGTACCAGTGATAACATCAGGGGAGGATGCTTCCTCTCGTGCACGGATGGCATATGCCCTAGCAGGAGTACGGGTCTCAGATCGAACAGCCGTATCCGAGGCCCCTCTCTGACTACCACCCCTACCTCCTGAAATTCTCGGTGGTCTACCTCTAGCTATCATTCCACTAGGTCTTGCACCTTGCATCCTATTCTTCTCATCAAGCTCCGTGCAATCTCTAATGAAGTGGTCCTTGAACCGCATCCGTAGCAGCCTCGTTAGTAGACTTACCCCAACATTCACCTATGTGTCGTCTTCCACATTGGGGGCATTCAGTTTCTCTTGGCGATTATTGCCCACACTAGCTACCAAGTAGCTCTGGAGTCCGTCGATGGTCGTGCTCTAATGGAAATTCCCGATCGTCCTCGATTTAATAGTGTCCTCCCTGCACTTCTTTACAGCCGAGAATGGAGCTTTACCCATCGATCTTTTACGATAGTCTCTAGCTTCAAATTCAGCCTTCTTCTTCTCCTTTCCAAGTTCTTCCGCCTTCTAGGCTCGTTCAACTAGTGTTACGAATTCTTTTATCTCCAAAATACCCACTAGTAGCTTTAAATCTTCATTCAATCCTTCTTCAAATCTCTTGCACATAGCAACCTCATCAGCCACACACTCCCGGGCATACCGACTGAGTCTTACGAACTCATGTTCGTATTCAGATATTGTCATACGGCCTTGCTTGAGTTCCAAGAATTCCTTACGCTTTTGATCGATGAACCGTTGACTAATATATTTCTTTCGAAATTCCGCTTGGAAGAAATCCCAAGTAACTCGTTCGTTTGGGACTATGGAAATCAAGGTCCTCCACCAATAGTAGGCTGAGTCTCGCAACAAGGATATAGCACACTTTAGACATTCATCGGTGCGCATGGCAGTTCATCGAACACCGAATGGTGTTATCAAGCGAACTCGGCCCTTTCGGCATCATCAAGTAACTATGGCCTTGAACTCCTCGGCTCGCGCTTCCTAATCAAGTCTGGTGGTTTACTTAGCCTCACGGGATCGAGAATCGATGGCATTACGGCTCTTGGGGTGGATTATTCAAATTCGGGAATGGTTGGACAGTAGGAATGGTTCGGGAATATTGCGCGACCCACTCATTCATCATGGTGAAGAAGGCTTGTTTTGCCCCCTCATCCTGATTATTTGCAGATGACTGAGGTTCAACAGGCGGTGTCCCTTGCGCAGGAGTAGCCGCTACACTTTCAACGTCATCCGCTAAGGGTCTCTCTACCCTGGGTTCCATTTGCTAATCAAAACAAAAATTTTAACTGTCAAAAGTCATCACATTATTAAGCACTAACATTAAGGCATGTATAGCTAGACTCATACGCGCTATGGTAGTCCTAGAACCGACTAAACCATAGCTCTGATACCAATAAAATTGTAACACCCCGTACCCGAGACCGTCGCCGGGGTCGGACACGAGGGGTTTAACTGACTTCGTTTACTTAATTTCACCGCTCATAAAAAATTTTCCGCACGGTGGCTAACTGTGTCACTGTCACCTTAAAAATCATATCTTGAGTTCTACAACTCGAAAATCAGTTTCGTGATTTTTCCCTGAAACTAGACTCATATATCCATCTACAAATTTTTTTCTAGAATTTTTGGTTGGCCCAATTAGTACAGTTTATTAGTTAAAGTCTCCCCTATTCCAGGGTGCAACTACACTGACCTTCATGCATTACGACCTGGATATCTCCCTGTATAGGGCTTCAATACTGATGTTGTTTATTTCTATAGAAACTAGACTCAAAAAGGAATCTATACATATATGGAATGACTTCTAAATGTCTCGTGTTAATTTATAATGAATTTCCAAAGTTGGAATAGGGAATCCAGAAACCGTTCTGGCCCTATTTCACAAAAACCTAAATATCTCTTAACATACAACTCATATGACCGTTTTGTTTCTTCCATATGAAAGTAGATTCATCAAGGTTCATTTACATAATTTATTCACTATTTAATTCCATTTCTACTATTTTTAGTGATTTTCACATCCACATCGCTACTGCTGTCAAGATCTCGCCTTTAAGGTAGACTTTACCTATTTCATAGTTTCCATGATTCAATTAGCCCTTTTTGCATACATAGCACAAAGTATAATCATGATTAACCATTCCAATGGCTAATCGTTTCCAAACATTTCCATACCTCTTAGTGATCAACATACAAACGATTATAATACTATGCTAAAACATTATATAAGCCATTTTCGCATGGCTATCCAAAGTTTTACATACCAAAGTTCAAACAAACATAATAGCCTATACATGCCGAAATGTTCTCTTAGACCAACTAAGAAGAAGATACCAAAAGTTGCAAGCTGGTGTGATGACTTGATGACGGTCCCGAATACGCAAAAAGTCGGGTCCAAGAAACCTAAAATGGGTGACAAGCAAACACCGAATGAGTATATAACTCAGTAAGTCATAAGCATTACACTACCATCCATTAATAAAATTTTCACAAGAGGAAACAACGAAATGAGGCTAAGTACTCCATCCATACCGAACTATGCCATAGTTTCTTAGACCTTACGATTCAATCTCATTCCAAGTCCTACATTGACATTTCATACGCTATTCAATAGGATAATTGAGGCATTTCCATACATCATTTTATTTTCGTTACAATCATACAACTAAACGAACTTTCACCTATTCCACGATGAGCCTTATGTACGTGACTTAAATTATAATCATCACATAGGTTCAAAACTTACCACGCTCAACTCTATATATAAACATAGCACCTATTAGCCATGAACTCAAGGTACTCACCCTTTCCGCTGTTCGAAATCAATTCGGTAAGGTCGCACCCTTAATATAAATAATTGATAGAAAATATATATATATATATATTTATATAGTGGGTTCGCACACATAGTGCTTAATAATCAACCACGCACACTTAGTGCCATGTACTTTAAACTCGCACACTTAGTGCCATGCATTTCAAGCCCGCACACTTAGTGCCATTCTTTCAACCGTGAACACTTATTGTCCGCACACTTAGTGCCAAAAACCAGCCACTATATACGCTTCACTTCCTTTTTACATTCGACAATTTCATCTCATTAAACACAATTGCATAGGTATTACGATCATTTAAATCAATACCAACTATATGCTTAATGACTTACCTTGTGTTGGGTAAAATAATTCCAAGTCGGCTACTCGATGACCTTCGATTTCCCCTTGTTGGACGCCTCTCCTTTAGGATCTTGAGCTTAAACAAATAAATTAACTCATTCAACCGCTTTGCTACATATATTGGTATTCACATTTTAATGATTTTATGACATACGGAACGGCATGGTAAAATTTTTATCTTGCTACCTTATGCTCTAGCTATTCGGCTAATAACCATATGCTATCGCCCTACTATCAATAATCCAATCACACTTGCATATATATATATATGGCCGAATGTACAAAGCTTAGACTCATCATCACCTATGCTCTTAATTTGATGGCCGAATATGCATACATATATATATATATAATATCAACTATACTATCATCTTTAATTCACCTAAACACAAAATTTCATCTCATGAACACTTGACTGAATTTTTCCTAATCTAGCATGGCTTCACATATATTTGTAACATCCTATAAATCCACATATATCACATTTCTACATAAATTTTCTTTTACTTTTCCTCTACTTCCATTCACAACATCAAAAGCACCATACACATGTATCATTACAAAGCTTCACACTTAGCATGCAAATGACATCAACACAAATCCACCTTAGCCAAACTTAACTCATCTTCATGCCTCATACCACAACATCAAACATCAAACATCAACCAAGAAGACAACACCCATGGCGAATATCATCCCCATCTCATAGCAAAGATTTAAACCATGGGCTAGGTAGAACTCAAACTAACAACTAAAAACATGCATGAATCTCATGGACAACATCAAACATACCTTAGTCTAGCAACCTCCCATGGCTGATTTTCTCAAGCTCTCCCCCTTCTTCTTAGAACATTCGCCAAGCCAACAAAATGTGAAAGGATGGACACTTTTTTTCTTTTCTTTGTTTTCATCATATTCCTTTTCATTATTTATTCTTTCTAACATAACCACTAACTAAACATGTTTGCAACTTGTTTCCATTCATAGCATGGCCGGCCACTATGCTTAAATTTTGGGTAAATTGACATGCAAACCCAGCATTTTCACAACATGCATTTATAGGCCACCTTACATTTGCCTAGCACATTTCTAAATTTTCTCACATAAGTCCTATTTGATAAAATTCACTTACAATTAACAAAATCCAAACATGAAATTTTCACACATGCATATGTACATATAATGAGCATCAACTATGACGGTTAATTATTTTTATGACTCGGTTTAGTGGTCCCGAAACCACTTTCCGACTAGGGTCAATTTAGGGCTGTCACAACAAGTGTTTGATGAAATGTCTCTGAATCCTGAGGAATGTGTTAAATATGCCATTTCACTTCTGAGAGATACAACATATCATTGGTGGAAAACTTTAATATCTGTGGTTCCGAGTGAACGAGTTACTTGGGATTTCTTCCAAGCTGAATTTCGAAAGAAATACATCAGTTGAGATTCATTGATCAGAAACGTAAAGAGTTTCTCGAGCTTAAACAGGGCCGTATGTCTGTTACTGCATACGAACGTGAATTTGTGAGATTGAACCAGTATGCCCGTGAATGTGTATCGAATAAAGCAATAATGTGCAAAAGGTTTGAAGATGGACTAAACGAAGATATCCGTCGGTTAGTTGGAATTCTGGAAATTAAAGAAATGGTAGTGCTCGTTGAGCGAGCATGTAAAGCTGAAGAATTAAGTAAATAGAAAAGAAAAGCTGATTCTGACGCTAGAGATGCTAGAAAGAGATCTTTGAGTAGATCATTTCAATCTATGTCAAAGAAATTCTGAGATGATCATAACAGTTCAAATGCTAATGTGGTACATTCGAACCGAGATCGAGCTAGATCGTATTCGAACTCTAGAGCCCCTGCTACCTCTGTTGCAAGTGTTGGAAATATCCGATCTGAGAAACCTGAATGTAAACACCATGGTAAAAGACATCCAGGAAATTGTAGTTTGAATGACCGAGCCTGTTTCTGATGTGGATCTTTAGACCATTTTGTAAGAGATTTTTCTGAACCTGCTGAGCAAGAGAATGTACAGAATCCGAGACCGAGCAACACCTCAGCTAGAGGTAGATCTTTCAGAAATGCAAGAAATACAAGTAGTGGTCAAAGAACTACTGGAGATACTGTTGTTAGATCTGAGGCCAGAGTGCCTGCCAGAGCCTATGCTATCAGAGCTCGTGAGGAAGCCTAGTCTCCAGACGTGATTACTGGTACTTTTACTCTCTATGATACTTCTGTGATTGCATTGATAGATCCTGGATCAACGCATTCTTATATCTGTATGAATCTAGTGTATAGTAAGACATTGCCTATAGAGTCTACTGAATTCATAATTAGAGTATCGAATCCCTTAGGTAAAAGTGTCTTGGTTGATAAAGTCTGTAAGAGTTACCCGTTAATGTTACGAGATATCTATTTTCCAGCTGCTCTGATGCTTTTACCTTTCGATGAATTTGACATAATTCTGGGAATGGATTGGTTAACTTTGCATGATGCTATTGTGAATTGCAAACGAAAAGTCATTGATTTAAGGTGTAAGAATGATGAAATAATCCAAATTGAGTCTAGTGATCTGAATGGACTACTAATTGTGGTATCTGCAATGAAAATACAAAAATATGTGAAGAAAGGTTATGAAGCCTACCTAGCTTATGTGTTAGATTCGAAATGAATGATAAGAAAGTTGAATCAGTGCCTGTTGTTTGTGACTTATCTGATGTGTTTCCTGAAGAACTACCTGGTTTGCCTCCGATTCGAGAAGTCGAGTTTGGCATTGAATTAGTACTAGATACTACTCCGATTCCAATAGCTCCATATAGAATGGCTCTGACAGAGTTAAAGGAATTAAAATCTCAGTTGCAAGAATTGACTGATTGAGGGTTTTCTAGACCGAGTTTTTCACCATGGGGTGCTCCTGTTCTGTTTGTGAAAAAGAAAGACGGCACAATGAGAATGTGTATTGATTACCGACAGCTTAACAAAGTGACTATAAAGAACAAATATCCTCTGCCTTGAATTGATGACTTATTCGATCAGTTGAAAGATGTTACTGTGTTTTCTAAGATAGATCTGAGATCGGGTTACTACCAGTTGCGAGTAAAGGACTCTGACATTTCAAAAGCTACTATCAAAACGAGGTACGGGCATTATGAATTTTTAGTTATTCCTTTTGGATTAACGAATGCACCTGCTGTATTTATGGACTTAATGAATAGAATTTTCGGACCGTAACTTGATCCATTTGTTGTTGTATTCATTGATGATATTTTGATTTATTCACGTGATGAATCTGAGCATGCTGAACATCTAAAAATAGTGCTACAGCCTTTACGAGATAAATAGTTGTATGCAAAGTTTAGTAAATGTGAATTCTGGAAGCAAGAAGTTGGTTTTCTGGGTCATATTGTATCAGCATCCAGTATCCAAATTGATCCAAGTAAGATTTTAGCTATTCTGGATTGGAAGCCTCCAAGGAATGTATCTGAAGTCCACAGTTTTTTGAGACTTGCCGGTAAGATTTCTTTGTGATAGCAACTCCATTGAAAAAATTACTTCAGAAAGATGTGAAGTTTGAATGGTCTGAGAAATCTCAGAAAATTTTTAAGTAGTTAAAAGCTCTATTAACTGAAGCTCCGGTGTTGGTACAACCTAAGTCGGGTAAAGAATTTGTTGTTTATAGCGATGCTTCGTTGAATGGACTAGGTTGTGTGTTAATGCAAGAAGGAAAAGTTGTTGCTTATGCTTCAAAACAGTTGAAGCCGCATGAGAAGAACTATCCCACACACGACCTTGAGTTAGCTGCCATTGTGTTTGCTTTGAAGATTTGGCGTCACTATCTATTTGGTGAAAAATGTCACGTGTTTTCTGATCATAAAAGTCTAAAATATTTAATGATGCAAAAAAAATTGAATTTGCGACAGAGAAGATGGTTAGAACTGCTAAAAGACTACGAACTTGTGATTGATTATCACCCAGGAAAAGCAAATGTGGTTGCTGATGCTTTGAGTCGAAAATTGTTATTTGCACTGAATGCTCATTTAGTTCTGTCTGATGATGGTTTAGTTTTAGCTAAATTAAAAGCGGGACCTTTGTTTTTACAACAGATTATCGAAGATCAGAAGATTGATAATGAGATTATGGCTAAATAAACTCAGTGTAGTTCTGATTCTAATTCTGAATTCTGAATAGATGATGATGATGTCTGAGGTTCAGAAATAGACTTTCTGTTCCAAGAAATCTAGATTTGATTCAAACGATTTTGAGTGAAGCTCACAGTAGTAAATTTTTGTACAATCGGGAAGTACGAAAATGTATAATGATTTGAGACAACTATATTAGTGGCCGGGAATGAAAAGAGATATTTCTGACTTTTTTATGAGATGTTTAATTTGTCAGCAAGTTAAAGCTAAGCATCAAGTGCCATCTGGGTTATTACATCCGATTATGATTCCGAAGTGGAAATGGGATCGAGTAACCATGGATTTTGTTTCGGGTTTGCCTCTGTCACCAAAAAAGAAAGACACAATTTGGGTTGTAGTTGATCGTTTGACGAAATCAACTCATTTTATTCCGATTCGATTTGATTATTCGCTGGATAAGCTAGCTGAGTTGTATATTTCTGATATTGTGAGATTGCATGGTGTGCCATTGTCAATAGTATCTGATAGAGACCTGAGATTTACAACGCGATTCTGGAAGAAATTGCAAGATGCTCTGGGTACTAAATTACATTTTAGCACCGCTTTTCATCCGCAAACAGATGGTCAATCAGAACTGATTATTCAGATACTCGAGGATATGTTGAGAAGTTGCATTCTTGAGTTTGAAGGTACATGGGAATAGTATCTACCTCTGATTGAATTTGCTTATAATAATAACTTTCAACGAGCATCAAAATGGCACCGTACGAAGCCTTATAGGGTAGAAAGTGTAGAACTCCATTATACTGGTCTGAGCTTAGTGAGAATACGATTTACGACATTGATTTGATAAAGGAAACAGAACAGAAAGTGAAAGAAATCCGAGATAGTTTGAAAGCTGCCTCTGATCGCTAGAAATCTTATGCGGATTTAAAACGAAAAGATATTGAATTTGAAATCGGTGATAAAGTGTTTCTGAAAGTATCTCCGTGGAAGAAACTGTTCCAATTTGGTAAAAAGGGGAAGTTAAGTCCGAGGTTCATTAGACCGTATGAAATCACTGAGCGAATTGGGCCGGTTGCTTATAGATTGAGGCTACCATCTGAGTTAGAAAAGATTCATAATATATTTCATGTATCAATGCTTCGACGGTATAAATCTGATCCGTCTCATGTGATATCCCCTTCTGAGATTAAAATCCAGTTTGATATGACTTACGAAGAAAAGCTGATCCGTATTTTAGCCCGTGAGTTTAAAGAGTTACAAAATAAGAAAATTCCTCTAGTTAAAGTGATGTGGCATTGTCACGGTGTAGAAGAGGCTACGTGGGAGCCTGAGGATACAATGAAACAATAATATCTGATTCTGTTTAATGGTAAGATTTTCGGGGACAAAAATCCCTAAGGGGGGAGAATTGTAACAGTCCAGTTTTGACCCTAGATGGAATAGTGGTTTTGGAACCACAAATTCGAGTCTGAAAAATATTTTAATATTATTTTCTGTGTCTGTGATATGTGAATTTATTTCTGTGATTTAATTTGTCTGTTTCTGTGCTTAATTATGAAAAGGATTAAATTGCATAAAGTATAAAAGTTGAGTGCTAAATGTTAAAGCACCTAATTGGCTTGGCTTTTACAATAAAGGTCCTTGCATGTCAAATATACCATTTGTTTTAATGGTGGACAAATATGGACTTTAGTAGGTGAATTTTTACATGTAAATAATAAGGGTAAAGTTGGTATATGGCTCATAATGTGTAATAAAATAAAATAAACAAAAAATAGCCATGCATTTTCACCTTGTTCAGCCAAAAATTAGAGAAAGAAGAAGCCATTGAAGCATTTTGATGATCGGTTAGTGCATGTCTTAATAGGTGAGCTTATTTTGCTCAGTTTTTGATAATTTCTACGTTTCTGTGATCGTTACTTAGTGTTCTTCAAAGCCCATGTCTGAATTTCTATTTCTGTTAAGGATTTCATGAAATGCCATTGTTGATATCATGAGTTTTGTGATGTTTTTGAATGAATTATGAAGGCTTGGTAGATGGTTCATAAGTTTTGTCTTTGAGTTTTTGATGAAATTGAGCTATTTGGGCTAACTTGTGAAACTAATGTTTTGGGGACTAAATTGTGAATTGAACATGTTGTATGGGCTTATATAGAAGCCATGAAAATTCAGCTGGCCCTTGTTGCAAAGAAATTTTGAATATTTGTGATTTTATGAAAAATGAACTAAATTGTCAAAGTGTGAAAATGTAAGGGCTAAAATGAAAAGTGCCCTAAATATGTGTATATGAATTAAATTGAATGAAATGAATTATTGATTGGTTGAATTTGTATTGTATTAGATCAAGAACAAAGAAAATTGGACTTAGATCGAGGAAAGTCTAAAATAGTCGAATAGTCGACTCGTTCCGTACGAAATCCGTCTGAGGTAAGTCAAATTACAATTACGTGTTAATTGAAATAAATTCTGCACATATAAACTGTAATTTGTATTGGATGGTCTTGAGTGCCTGATAAATATCTTTGGAGTAAAGTATGATAATATGTTAAAAACTGAAAAGCTCTGTATGTTTCTAAGAGAAGTTGACATTTGTCTGAGACATCGTGTAAGACCGTGTCTGGGACACAGGCCTCGATTTAGAATTACGTATAAGACCATGTCTGGGACATCGGAATCGTATCTGATTTCGTGTAAGACCCTGTATGGGATAGAGGCATCGATATTGAATTACATGTAAGACCACGTTTGGGACGTCGGCATTGTACTTGTTTATGAGCATCTATATCGTTTTTGACTCGTCTGATGATAGCGTACGAAATCTAAAATTGAGTATATGAAATGTATAACCTATGCAGGTATGTTTGTATCGTACTAAATTTCTAATTATGAGAAACTCTATCTCTGTGAAAAATGTATGGAAATGAAGCATGACATATATGCACACAAAGGAGCATGGTTAAGTTTATGAATTATTCTATGAAATGGTTATGAATATTTATGGTTAAATTGTACTTATATGCTTTAGTAGTTAGACCAATTGTAATTGGCTTACTAAGCTCCTTGTAGCTGACTCTGTGTGATTTCTATCTGTTTAACATTTATTGTAGCTACTAAAGGCTTGGGGATAGTCGAGGATCGTCACCACACTATCGAACTCATTTTGGTACTTTTGATAGTGTAAATTTTAAAGTATGGCATGTATCAGCTAGAATGTCTAAGTATGTAAGTTTTGAATTGTATATAAGTTAGGCAATGAAAGTTGGCTAACAAATGATAAGTTTGCGCATAGTTTTGGTGTATGTTTGTAATGTGCTATGTTCTAATGTGATTTGGCCATTTTGAACATAGAATTGGCTGAAAATTTTGGTATGATTGATGTATATTATTGCTTGTAGGATTGAACCCAAAAAGGGGTCGCAAAATTGGCTTAAACCAAGCCTGCTTTGTACCACACGGTCAAAGGCCACGGGCATGCTTTGTGGCTGTGTTTGTTTGGTAGTAACCTCTTAAAAATCACACGGCTTTGACACACGGGCGTGTTATATGGCCGTGGGCATAAGTTAGTAGCTAGGCAAGTATCACACGGCCATAGCACACGGGCGTGTCTATTGGCCGTGGGTGAAAGTTAGTATGCTTGCTCTGTTTTGGCACGGCTGGTTCACATGGGTGTATTTGCTGCCCGTGTAAGGCACACGGCCTGGTTGCACAGGCGTGTGACCTTAACAGTTTTGAAAGATTTGATTAAGTTATGAAAATTCTAAATGTATTCGGTTTAGTTTCGACCTTTCTTAAATGTATGTTTTAGGTCTCGTAGACCATCTTAATGATTGAATTGTTGATTAATGATATTTAATATATGTTATTCTGTATTGTTCTATAATGTTCTGTTTATTCGGTAATGCCCTTACCTATTCTGGCGACGGTTACAGGATAGGGGTGTTACATGGATGAGTTTATTTTTCAGTTTGAAAATGACAACAACTCCTTTACTAAATATATTTACTAGGAACAAACTGGAAAAAATAGCTATAAGGAATGGAAAAGGAACCTTATGATTGTCCTAATCTATGAGAAACTTAAGATTGTTCTTGATAATAAATTCCCACTAGCCAACCAAGTTGAGGTTGGAGCTCGTTGGAAAGAATCTGATAAGATAGCTTGTTGCTATATGCTGACTAGTGTGACCAGTACATTATTTAAGCACCTAGAGAGCTGTGATTCTTCCAAAGCGATATTAAACAAACTAGAGGACATGTTCAGAGGCCAAGCTGCCCTATCTTGACAGTCAACTATAACTAGTTTGGTGAATGCCTAGTAGAAATCTGGCACTCCGGTCAAAGACTATATGATTACTCTTTTGGGCTACTTTGCTGAGACTAAGGATAATGAGGCTAATTTGGACATACAAATTGAAATTGTGTTCAAAAGCTTGTCCAAGGACTTTTCAATCTTTAGGGCCATATATAATAATGAGAATAAGAAACTAGTGTTTACACAACTGATGAATGAGTTACACGTTGGATCTTATGCACTAAGTGTAGTATTTTCGTCTATGTACACTTGTATTTTTTTTGAACTGATTGGTTTAATAAAATTATTTATGAATTACATTAATACCCTTTATATATTGTCCTCACATGGTTTTTGCATGTAAAGAAAAATAGAAGCAAAAATTAACTCACTGGTTGTGTAATGTTTAAATAATATTTAGTGCTATTACGTGGTCGGATTGTAATACAAAAAGATAACTTATATTAGTAGATGAACCTAAACATGTCCTTAGACTAATTAAAAATGAGCAAATTGATTAAAAGACTAATATGTTGGTTATCAAGTCCAATTAAGGAGATGCTTTGTCTTGAGTATCAGAGTGGATGACTACCAGAAGATAGAGACATAGATGTGACTAGCTGGAGTAGTAGTACATCGAACATGACCTAAGTAGAATAGATCTTGAATCTATTTGTGAATTTGTTCACTTGTGACATTCATAGTGTGGCATAACTTGATCCTGAGTGGATGATAAACTATTGATCCTGAGTGGATGATAAACTATGTATGCGTGACTCATATACTTTGATATAAGTAAAAGCTTGAATTCAAAGAGATAAGGAATTTAAAATTGGTGCGTTGGGTATATGACTTCTACAATATGTGGCATCATTCAAAAATTGCAATTCATAGCCTAAGACATGGGTAAATAATATCATCTCATTAGCATTACATGATAGGTAAACATGGCCACGAGTCATTTGTCTTTGTGATGAATGACTTAATTACTATATGATGGTAATTGACTTTATATTAAGGAAGATGAAATGATTACCATGAGATAAAATAGGATCATATTAGGAGAACAAATTTATCCCTAAAAGATTAAGGATATCCTATGAAGGTAACACACTTATGACAAGGTCATTAGACAAGCACCGATTGAGTAGCTTTTGTAATGGTTTGTAATTGGGCAGAGCTTAATTACGATACTGTAGTGAAATGACTTCGTGACTAAATGAGTTTATAAGTAACAGGTGAAAATTTAGAACTTAATTATAAATCATTTGAGCCCGTAATCACATATCTCCAATCAGTCCCTCTGCTAGCTCGTTGAAAGCAGGAATGAATTGCATGTTGAATAAAATGAATATAAATGGACCGAAATGATAAAGTGATACGGCCACGTCCTGAGCACACTCTTGGATCGACTCCCTAAGCATTGCTTACAATCCCTTGCGAGCTGAATTAGTTCGATTCCAGCTCCTTGAGCTCAATTCAGCTCGTTCCCAGCTCAATGAGCTCGTTTGCTCATTTTGAGTTTATTTTAATTTTTTACAATTTTAGTGCTAGAATAAAATAAATGCAATTAGTTAATTCAGCTAGTTAGCTTAAGTTAATAAACAAGTTTCAATAAATATGTCTTTAATCTGAACATGTTAAATTAGAGTGTTAAATGTGTCCTAGTCTAATACATATTTTTAATATGTCTAGCTACAGCTGAATTTAATTGGTGTCTTAGCTTAAATACATGTTACAAATATGTCCTAGTTTAAAATTTGTTTTTAATTTGAGATGCTGAATTTTATCATGTCTTAATTGAATTAATTTGCTGAATTAATTAGGTGCAAGTACATTCTTGAGATGGCGTAAATGTAAGTGAGCTGCTGATTTACTTCTTCCAAGTGAGATGATGGTTCGGTCAATGCAAAAGCCACAACCAGCTGATGATTCTTATTCCTAAGCTGGCTATTAAGCTCACCAAAATAGCCTTAAAAGCTTTCACACAAGCTGGACATTCCTTTCACATTGTATGCCCATTTGGTTTTGTGCATTCACACATAAGGGGCTGTTTACATTTGGTTTTCACACCTAATTTCCATTGGAGTATTCAAGACATCATTTAACACCTCAAGATCATTCAGCTTACCTAGGCCTGCTCATTAAAGCCTTTCACACTCTTTGGACGAATTTAGCCTAGTCTAAACAACTCCATTCAGCCAATTCAACTCCCCAATCACCTCAATTAATTTTTAGCTGAATCAAGGCATCTAGAAGCTATCTATTGGTGCCCTCCATGCTCAAGGAACCTTCAAGGAAGCTGCTAGGAACTTCCAAGAAGTTTCAACTCAATAAAGCTGAAAACATTTGTCCATTTAGTTGCCTATGTGCCTATTCGGCTAACCTAGATTTCTAGCTATAAATAATTAGCTAACTTCTTGTTGTATAGAACTTTTTGCTCATTTGATAAATGTTTATAACATTTGTGAGTTTTTCAACTCTCTTATTTTGTTAAGACTCAAGCTGACTTATCTAGCATAGCTAGTGGCGTCTATCTTGTTTTTTTGAACTTATCACTCAATCCGAGTGTGGTGTTCACCTCATTGATACTTTGGTTCCTATCTTCTTAAATAGTAGGTCGAGGTCCTATTTCAATGACCTATCCACCTTAAGTGTCCTATAAGTCTCAGGTCAATACTCAGTTTAGTATTGATTCATTCTTCTCTTAAACCTTATTTCCATTCCACCCTCAACTATCTACTTAATTATCTTGTTACTTTGTCTACTGAACCTTATATCTTTCACCCTTTATACCTATTCGAAACCCTTTGTTTAAAGCCTATTCTTAACCAATTTTAGCTTACTTTAATTGGAACAGAACTTACCATTTTACGATCAGGCACATAAATGACTCGAACAACTCAACGAGGCCGAGATCGCATCATTTGGTAATAGAGATAGTTAAAATCAAGTAGCACGAACGTTTGTGAAGTCAGGGGGTAAGTTTTGAAAAAAAAGAAAAAAATTCAAAAAAAAATTGCATACAAGAAGCATTTGTTAGTATTTCGCATTTTGTAAAGTTTAAAAAAAGAGAAAAAATTCGAAAGTATATATAAAAAAATAATAAATAAAATTTTTGAAAGTGTTCAAATTATCTCCTTTTGTATTCCTGGTCATCAAATCCTTTTCTACTATCATCCAACACCAATTTGCAAGACTTGAATGGATTTTCCTTCTTTTCAGCCTATCTTGCACCAAAACAACATCTACCCTTGCAAACCTTTTTGAAGCTGACCCCTAAGCTTACTTCTAAGTGTAAACGAGTCTTCTACGAACTTTGAGAGGAAAATTGAGTGGTAAAATGCACGAGCATTGTGAGAGCATTAGAGTGAGTAAAAGCCATTAAATAGTGCAAACACAAGTGGAGTGCCATAAACTTTTTCCTTTTGAGTTAACGTGAGGTTTGTATTGGTGAGGCATTCATTTTATATTTTCAAACACTTTTCTTTTCCACCCATAAATCATGATTCAAGAAGAGCTTTTAGAATCATATTTTCAATATGTGAAGAAAGAAATGCATCAAATTGTGAAATCCAAATTTGACAAATTGCATGAACGATTGGACCAAGTGGAGGAAAGAGCCCGATAGAAGTAAATTTCACAAAGTCGAGGGACGGAGATAAGATCATCACGGAGACAAACATCCAATGATTATTCGAGAAAAGATCCGTACCATGATTCTTATATGTCGATGAGTTCAAGACAAAGTAAAGCAAACTTCAAATTTGAGTCCTTTCGAGATGACAAACGAGAAGGTAGAAACATCTCTCCAAGCGCATCAAGGCGTTCATCTACAGAGAACACTTACGAAGAGGTGAACATGTTCCGAATGCATCAAAGTATTCGCCCACGAAAGGTTATTCATGAAGAGTTGATCGTGATTCTTATGAAGATTCTTCCACTCATTACCAACGAAAAGCTTGTCGTTTTGAATCTTTCATGTTGTCTTCTTCTTGTAACGAAAGTATGAGACAAAAAGAAATTAGGAGAAAAGAAAGGCAAGATGTAACAGTCTAGTTTTGACCTTAGTCAAAATAGTGGTTTCAGGACCACAAATCCAAGTTCGAAAAATATTTTAATATTATTTTCTGTGTCTGTGATATGTGAATTTATGTCTGTGAAATTTCTACGATTAAATTTGTCTGTTTCTATGCTTAATTATGAAAAAGGAATAAATCGCATAAAGTGTAAAAGTTGAGTGCTAAATGTTAAAGCACCTAATTGGTTTGGCTTTTAAAACAAAGGTCCTTGCATGTCAAATTTACCATTTGTTTTAATGGTGGACAAATATAGACATTAGTAGGTGAATTTTTACATGTAAATAATAAGGGTAAAGTTGGTATATGGCTTATAATGTGTAATAAAATAAAATAAACATAAAATGGCCATGCATTTTCACCTTGTTCAGCCAAAAATTAGAGAAAGAAGAAGCCATTGAAGCATTTTGATGTTCGGCTAGTGCATGTCTTAATAGGTGAGCTTATTTTGCTCGGGTTTTGATAATTTCTACGTTTCGATGATCGTTGCTTTGTGTTCTTCAAAACCCATGTCTAAATTTCTATTTTTTTGAAGATTATAAAATGTGACATTGATGATTATATGAGCTTTGTAGTGTTCTTTTATGGATTATGAAAGATATATGTGAGATTATCGTGTTTTGTTCTTGAATTTTTGATGAAATGAGCTATTTGGGCTAAATTGTAAAAATGAGTTTTGAGGGACTAAATTGTGAATTAAATGTGTTATTTGGACTTGTATGGAAGCCATGTATATTCGGCTAAGCTAAAGTCTTGGTGAATTTTGCATATTTGTGATTTTGTGGAAAATGAACAAAATTGTCAAAGTGTGAAAATGTAAGGGCTAAAATGCAAAGTGCCTTAAATCTGTGTATATGGATTAAATTGAATGAAATGAATAATTGAATGGTGAATTTTCATTGTATTAGATCAAGAACAAAGAAAATCGGACTTAGATCAAGGGAAGTCCAAAGTAGTTGAATAGTTGACTCGTGTCCGTCTAAAATCTGTACGAGGTAAGTCAAATTACAATTACGTGTTAAATTTACTAATTTCCACACTGATGAATATCTTTCGAGTAAATTCTGATAATTTTTTAGTATCCTAAAAGCTCTGTATACTTCTAAAGGAATATTGACATCTACTTGAGATATCGTGTAAGACCGTGTCTGGGACACAGGCCTCGATTGAGATATACATATAAGACCATGTCTGTGACATCGGCATCGTATCTGATTTCGTGTAAGACCCTGTCTGGGACAGAGGCATCGATATTGAATTACATGTAAGACCACATCCGGGACGTCGGCGTTGTACTTGTTTACTGGTATCTGTATCGTTTCTAAATCGTCTGATGATAGAGTACGAAAAATGAGAATGAGCATATGAAATGTATAACTTATACAGGTATGTATGAATCGTACTAAAATTCTGAATATGAAAGACTCTGTCTCTGTGAAATATGTATGGAATTTGGAAATGAAGCATGACATAAATGCAAACAAAGGAGCACGATTAAGCTTATGAATTATTCTATGAAATGGCTATAAATCTTTAAGGTTGAATTGTACTTATATGCTTTAGTAGTTAGACCAATTGTATTTTGTAATATCCCGAATTAAGGCCTAATCGGAATAGTGGTTTCGTGACCACAAATCCGAGATAGAAATAATTATTTTATGATTATTTTGAGGTCTATGATATGATTGCATGATTGTGTGAAAATTTCGTGAAGAAATTCTATGCATAAAGTGCTTAATTTGAAGTTAGGGACTAAATTGAATAAGTTGTAAAACTTACATTCTAGAAGTTTCTAGTATGAAATTGATTTGAAATATTAATTAGGAGGTCTTAAATAGAAATTTAACCAATTTCAAAGTTTATGGACAAATATTGGACATGAATGGAATTTTGGAAAGTTTAGTAGTAAGGGCATTTTGGTCATTTAGGGTAAATGAATTAAAATACAAAATTAAAAGCCAATTTTGTTCATCTTCTTCACCATGGACGTGTATACCAAGGGAGACTCCATGGCTAGGGTTTCCAAGCTTCCAAGATCGATTGTAAGTCCGTTCTAGCCTCGTTTTTAATGATTTTTACCTTTTTAGAGTCTCGGTAACTTGATTTAGCTTATGCTAGCAATAATTCAACCTAGGGTTCATATTTGGAAAAATACCCATAGGTGAAATTTGTGTATTTTGGTTTTTTATGATAGAATATGAGGTTTTAAATTATGTTAGACAACTTGTGCTACTCGGTTTTAAGTGAAAACGAGCAAAAGAGCTTAATCGGTAAAAATACATAATAGTCATAAGTACATGTTAGAGTGAGAATTTGATGTTGCCATAGAAGGGAAAAATGATCAGCATGTCATAAAACATAAGAAAATAGGATGAAGTTTAATTTTCGAACCTTGGGGCAAAAGTGAAAATATGCAAAAGTTTAGGGGTCAAAATGAAAATTTTTAAAAATATGATTTTTGGACCCGTATGAATAGTGTGACTAGTTATTAGGCTAAATGTGATATTATAGATGACGGAAATCGAGATTCGGGCTTAAATCGGGAAAATACAAGGTTATGGACTAAAATGGTAAATTGCTGTTTCTGGATCGAGGTAAGTTCGTATGATAATAATAATGCAATATTATATTTGAATTATATTTCTTACTATTATTGCATATATTTTATGATTTAATATATTGGAAAAGTTGATGGAATGGTGTTTTTGATGTGGAAATATGACATGAAAGAATGTTACATGAAATGCAAGAAAATGAAGATACATGACAAGTGATATATGAAATATGTGATATATGTTATGTAAATTCTTAAAAGCTGATTTGATATTTGAGTTGTGTCTTATTATACTATGAATGGACAATTGGTACTATGGATAGTGAGATCGACACTTCGAGTAAATTCGTACATAAATAATCTATCGATTCTTTTTATGTTATTATATTTTGATATCATATGAAATGTGGCTGCCTATCAAATGGTTATTTGATGTAAATTATGAATTTAAATTGATTACGGACAATTTAGTAAAACGTTGAAAAGTGAGGAATTTCCCGATTGAACCTTCGAAATAAAAACGATACGAATGATCTATTGTGAGGTCGCATGTGTAGTACTAAGTGCAGGCTACTATGCGTACCCGAAAATTGTGATCACGTGTGTAGTACTAAGTGCAGGCTACTACGTGTATCAGATGGTTAGGTCACGTGTGTAGTACTAAGTGTAGGCTACTACGTGTACCGGATAATTGGTCACGTGTGTAGTACTAAGTGCAGGCTACTACAGGTACCGGATAATTGGTCACATGTGTAGTACTATGTGCAGGCTACTATGCGTACCAGATAGCTTTGGCTACAAGTGTGAAAATATGTGCAGGCAATTGAGTATTAGTTATTATTCCGAAGAGTTTAACGGGAAAATCGATTAAGTAAAAATACAATTGAACATGATTATATGATGAATAAGTGTAGGTATATGTTTATGAAAAATTATGAGCAATGTGCTCGATAATTGGGTGAATTTCAATAAGACAAAATGGATTAAATGGAATTATGTAAGAATGAATTTTAGTGGTAAAACAGTGTTGGACAGCAGCAGTTGCATGACTTTGAAAATTCACTAAAAATTGTGGAATTTGAATAAAAATGCAAATGATATATGAAAATAAAGCTTAATGAGTCTATTTTCACATGAAAGAAACAAGGGAAGCAAAAGAATTCTATATTGTGTGATATTTGAATTCTTGTGAAACAGGGTCTGAATGAATTCGAGATTCCCTATTCTGAATTTAGAAATTCATCATAAATTGTAAAACAATTATTAAGAGTTATACTTTACATGGATGGATTCCTTATTGAGTCTATTTTTAAGGGAAACAAACTGTATGGTCATTGAAATTCTGTACAGGGATAAATTTGGTTCGTACTGCACAGAGGTCAGAGTAGTCGTACTCTGAAATAGGGGAGAATTTAACTAATAAACTGTACTAATTGGCTAAACCAAAAATTCTGGAAATTTTATGGAATAAATATATATGAATCTAGTTTCAAGGAAAATTAACAAAACTAAATTTGGAGTTTTGTAGCTTCAGTTATGAATGATTTAGTAACTATAACTCCAGAAAACAGCCTGTCCTGAATATGTGTAATTGTACAATTATAGTGTTTTATCTTGAAAAGTATGGTAGTAATTGCTTATTATTTTCATATGAACTTACTAAGCGTAAAGCTTACCCATCCTCTCTATTTCTTTAGTATTGGCAGGTCGGCTCAGGGTTGGAGATCGTCGGAGGCAAAATCACACTATCAAACTATCATTTTTGGGAAAATTAATTCAAATATTAGAAATATCAAGTGAGTGGCATGTATAGGAAGTTGGTTTGTGATATGTATTTTTATTATGATTTTGACCATACGTATCAGTCTGCATTGAGTTATCGTATAAAATCATGAGATGTGGTCCTTATCTATTATGGTTTATAAGTTTAATTAATCGTGCCATGTCCTATGTTTTGATGTGATGATATAGTTAGCTTTGTTTGTTATGCATGTGTTCGAAAAGTTTTGAATTAAATGAAATTTTATGGCTCGGATTTCGTCTATGTGTATTGTTAAGTCTGGTAATGCCTCGTACTCTGTTCCGACCTTGGATACGGGTAAGGGGTGTTACATATTTGGCTTACTAAGCTCTTTGTAGCTTAATCTGTGTGATTTCTGCCTGTTTTAAAGTTATTGTAGCTACTGAAGGCTCAGGGATAGTCGAGGATTGTCACCACACTATCGAACTCATTTTGGTACTTTTTGAAAGTGTAAATATTTTAAAGTATGGCATGTATAGGCTAAAAGGTCTATGTATTAAGTTTTGATTTGTAAATATATGTTAGGCCATGAGAGTTGGCTAGCAAATGGTATGAATGTGTTAAGTTTTGATATGGTTTTGAATGGGTTATTGAATGATGTTGATTTAGTTGTAATGAAGCATGTTTTGAGCATGAAATTGGCTGAAAATTATTGTATGAATGTTGTTTAACATTGCTAGTAGGAAAGACTCATATAGGCGTGACAAGTTGGCTTAAACCAAGCCTGCATTGTGCCACATGGTTAAGACACACAGGCGTGTCATATGGCTGTGGGCTTAAGTCAGTAGCTGGCTAAGTACCACACGACCATGGCACACGGCCGTGTTGTTGGCTGTGTGAAAAAGTCAGTATAGGACCTCTTTTTGGCACGGTTGGATCATATAGGCGTGTCTGTTGCCCTTGTGTGCCACACGGCTTAGTCACACGGGCGTGTGACTTTAATAAATTTGAAAGATTTGGTTAAGTTCTGAAAATTCTGAATGTGATCGTTTTAGTCCAGACCTTTTTTAAAAAAGTGCATTTTAAGTCTCGTAGACCATCTTAAGATATGATAGCTTATGAAATGATGTTATATGATATCTGTGATTTTGAATTGGTTTGAAATATTTTGTTTATCTAGTAATGCCCCTTACCTATTCCGGTGATGGATACAGGATAGGGGTGTTACATTTTATTGGTATCAGAGCTATGGTTTAGTCAGTTCTAGGACTACTATAGCGCATGTGAGTCTAGCTATACATGCCATATATCTGAAACTGTGATAGTGTGTTGAATCCTGACATTGAAATGTGCTTTTATATAGTAATAGCTCCAAATAGAGCCGTAGCTAACGATGTTAAAGGAATGCGCCTGCCCCCGTGCAAGGGACGGTGCAAGATGATTCACAACTGGCTATGAGTAGCCGTGATAGTGAGGCTAAGCAAGCCTTCTATCAGATGATGAATGATTGGTTCACTCAGTATATTAGAACCAATCCAGCTGTACAACAACTTCCACCCCCGATTAATTCCCCTCAAACCCCTGTTATGCCCTCTATGAATCCGGTTCAGTTAAGTAGATCGCCAATTGATAAGATTAGAAAGTATGGGGCTGAAGAGTTTCGAGCTACAATGAATGATGATGCTGAAAGAGCCAAATTCTAGTTAGAGAATACAATACGAGAGTTTGATGAAATGTCTCTAAATCATGAGGAGTGTGTAAAATGTGTTGTTTCCCTCCTGAGAGATATGGCTTACCATTGGTGGAAAACTTTAATGTCTATTGTTCCGAGTGAACGAGTTACTTGGGATTTCTTCCAAGTTGAATTTCGGAAGAAATACATTAGTCAGAGATTCATTGATCAGAAACGTAAAGAGTTTCTCGAGCTTAAACAAGGTCGTATGTCTGTTACTGAATACGAACGTGAATTTGTGAGATTGAGCCAGTATGCTCGGGAATGTGAATCGAATAAAGCAATAATGTGCAAAAGGTTTGAAGATGGACTGAATGAAGATATCCGTCTGTTAGTGGGGATTTTGGAAATTAAAGAAATGGTAGTACTCATTGAGCGAACTTGTAAAGCCGAAGAATTAAGTAAAGAAAAAAGAAAGCTGATTTTAAAGCTAGAGATGTTAGAAAGAGATCTTCGGGTAGAGCATTTCAATCTGAGTCAAAGAAATTCTGAGATGATCAAAACTGTTCAAAGATTGATGTAAGATATTTGAAATGAGATCGAGCTAGATTGCACTCGAATTCTAGAGCTCCTGTTACTTTTGTTGCAAGTGTTGGAAATGTCCGATTTGAGAAAACTAAATGTAAACACTATGGTAAAAGATATCTGGGAAATTGTAGATTGAATGACCGAGCCTGTTTTCGATGTGGATCTCTGGATCATTTTGTAAGAAATTGTTCTGAACCTACTGAGCTAGAGAATGTGCAGAATCTGAGACCGAGTAACACCTCAGCTAGAGGTAGACCTTCCAAAAATTTGAGAAATGCAAGTGGTGGTCAAAGAGCTAGTGGGATACTGCTGTTATATCTGAGGCCAGAGCACCTGCCAGAGCCTATGCTATCTGAGCTCGTCAGGAAGCTTCGACACCAGACGTGATTACTAGTACTTTTACTCTTTATGATACTTCTGTGATTGCATTGATAGACCCTGGATCAACGCATTCTTATATCTGTATGAATTTAGTACATAGTAAGACTTTGCCTGTAGAGTCTACTAAATTCGTAATTAGAGTATCGAACCCCTTAGGCAAAAGTGTTTTGGTTGATAAAGTCTGCAAGAATTGCCCGTTATTGATTCGAGATATCTGTTTTCCTGCTGATATGATGCTTTTTTCCTTTCGACGAATTTGATATAATTCTGGGAATGGACTGGTTGACTTTGCACGATGATATTGTGAATTGCAAATGAAAAGTCATTGATTTAAGGTGTAAGAGTGATGGGATAATTCGAATTGAGTCTAGTGATCTGAATGGATTACCAGCTGTGATATCTGCAATGAAACCACGGAAATATGTAAAGAAAGCTTGTGAAGCCTACTTAGGTTATGTGTTAGATTCAAAAGTGAAAGATAAGAAAGTTGAATCAGTGCCTGTTGTCTATGAATTCTCTGATGTGTTTCTTGAAGAACTACCTGGTTTGCCTCCGATTCGAGAAGTTGAGTTTGGCATTGAATTAGTTCCTAGTACTACTTCGATTTCAATAGCTCCGTATAGAATGGCTCCGATCGAGTTGAAAGAATTAAAATCTCAGTTGCAAGAATTGACCGATCGAGGATTTGCTAGATCGAGCTTTTTACCATGGGGTGGCTCCTGTTCTGTTTGTGAAAAAGAAAGATGGCACAATGAGAATGTGTATTGATTACCGTCAACTTAATAAAGTGACTGTAAAGAACAAATACCCTCTACTATAATAGATCGGGTTACTACCAATTGCGAGTAAAGGATTCTGATATTTTGAAAACTGCTTTTAGAACGAGGTATGAGCATTATGAATTTTTAGTTATGCCTTTTGGATTAACGAATGCACCTGCTATCTTTATGGATTTGATGAATAGAATATTCAGACCGTATTTAGATCAATTTGTTGTAGTATTCATTGATGACATATTGATTTATTCACGTGATGAATCTGAACATGCCAAGCATTTGAGAATCGTGCTACAAACTCTACGAGATAAACAATTGTATGTGAAATTCAGTAAATGTGAATTCTGGTTGCGAGAAGTTGGCTTTCTGGGCCATATTGTATCAGCCTTTGGAATCCTAGTTGATCCGAGCAAAATATCAGCTATTCTGGATTGGAAACCTCCGAGGAATTTTTCTAAAGTCCGCAGTTTTCTGGGACTTGCTTGTTACTACAGACAATTTGTAAAAGATTTCTCTGTGATAGAAACTCTATTGACAAAGTTACTTCAAAAAGATGTAAAATTTGAATGGTCTGAAAAGTGTCAGAAAAGTTTTGATCGGTTAAAGACTCTGTTAACTGAAGCTCCCGTACTTGTGCAACCTGAATCAGGTAAATAATTCATTGTTTATAGTGATGCTTCATTGAACAAACTCGGTTGTGTTTTAATGCAAGAAGGAAAAGTTATAGCATATGCCTTGAGACAACTGAAGCCGCATGAAAAGAATTATCTGACCCATGACCTCGAGTTAGCTGCTATTGTTTTACTTTGAAGATCTGGTGTCACATCTGTTTGGTGAGAAATGTCACGTGTTTTCTGATCATAAAAGTCTGAAGTACTTAATGACACAAAAAGACTTGAATCTGCGACATAGAAGATGGTTAGAACTGTTAAAAGATTACGAACTTGTGATTGATTATCATCTGGGAAAAGCAAATGTTAGTGCTGATGCCTTAAGTTAGAAATCATTATTTGCTTTGTGTACAATGAATGCTCATTTAGTTCTGTCTAATGATAGTTCAGTTTTAGCTGAATTAAAATCAAGACCCTTGTTTTTACAGCAGATTTTCGAAGCTCAGAAGATTGATAATGAGATCTTGGCTAAACGAACTCAGTGTGATGTAGAGACTGGTTCAGAATTCAGAGTTGATAAAGATGATTGTTTGAGATTCAGAAATAGAATTTGTGTTCTGAGAAATCCAGAGTTAATTCAAATGATTTTGAATGAAGCTCACAGTAGTCGTTTATCTGTACATCCGGGTAGTACGAAAATGTATAATGATCTGAAGCAGCATTATTGGTGGTCTAGAATGAAAAAAGATATCTCTGATTTTGTTTCAAAGTGTTTAATTTGTCAGCAAGTTAAAGCTAAAGATCAGGTACCATCTGGGTTACTACAACCGATTATGATTCCAGAGTGGAAATGAGACCGAGTGACCATGGATTTTATTTCGGGTTTGCCCCTGTCTCCGAGAAAGAAAGATTCGATTTGGGTTGTAGTTGACAAATTGACGAAGTCAGCCCATTTTATTCCTGTACGATCAGATTTCTCACTTGATAAGTTATCTGAGCTTTATATTTCTGATATTGTGAGATTGCATGGTATACCATTGTCGATTGTGTCAGATAGAGACCCAGGATTCACATCACGATTTTGGAAGAAATTGCATGATGCTCTGGGTACTAAATTGTAGTTTAGCACTACTTTTCATCCGTAAGCAGATGGTCAATCTGAACGGATTATTCAGATACTCTATGTTGAGATGATGCATTCTTGAGTTTGAAGGTGCGTGGGAACAATATCTACCTTTGATTGAATTCGCTTATAATAATAGCTTTCAATCGAGCATTAAAATGGCACCGTACGAAGCCTTATTTGGTAGAAAGTGTAGAACTTCGTTATACTGGACTGAACTCAGTGAGAATAAGATTTACGGTATTGATCTAATAAAAGAAACTGAATAGAAGGTCAAAGTAATTCGAGATAGTCTGAAAGCTGCCTGCGATCGTCAGAAATCATATGAAGATTTAAAAAGAAAAGATATCGAATTTGATATTGGTGATAAAGTGTTTCTGAAATTATCTCTGTGGAAGAAACTGTTTCGATTCGGTAAAAAGGGCAAGTTGAGTCCAAGGTACATCGGACTGTATGAAATCATAGAACGATTTGGGCCGGTTGCTTATAGATTGAGGCTACACTTTGAGTTAGAAAAGATTCATAATGTGTTTCATGTATCAATGCTTCGACGATACAGATCTGATCCTTCACATGTAATTTCACCGTCTGAGATTGAAATTCAGTCTGATATGACTTACGAAGAAAATCGATTCGTATTTTAGCTCGTGAGGTTAAAGAGTTGCGAAACAAGAAAATTCCATTGGTTAAAGTGATGTGGTATCGACACGGTGTTGAAGAGGCCATGTGGGAGTCTGAAGATACTATGAAACAACAATATCCAAATCTATTTAATGGTAAGATTTTTGAGGACGAAAATCCCTAAGGGGGAGAATTGTAACAGTCTAGTTTTGGGAGAATTGTAACAGTCTAGTTTTGACCCTAGTCGAAATAAGGGTTTCGGGACCACAAATCCAAGTTTGAAAAATATTTTAATATTATTTTCTGTGTCTGTGATATGTGAATTTATGTCTGTGAAATTTCTGTGATTAAATTTGTCTGTTTCTGTGCTTAATTATGAAAAAAGATTAAATCGCGTAAAGTGTAAAAGTTGAGTGCCAAATGTTAAAGCACCTAATTGGCTTGGATTTTAAAATAAAGGTCCTTGCATGTCAAATTTACCATTTTTTTTAATGGTGGACAAATATAGACATTAATAGGTGAATTTTTACATGTAAATAATAAGGGTAAAGTTGGTAAGCTTATAATGTGTAATAAAATAAAATAAACATAAAATGGCCATGTATTTTCACCTTGTTCAGCCGAAAATTAGAGAAAGAAGAAGCCATTGAAGCACTTTGATGTTCGGCTAGTGCATGTCTTAATAGGTCAGCTTATTTTGCTCGGTTTTTGATAATTTCTACGTTTCGGTGATCGTTGCTTTGTGTTCTTCAAAACCCATGTCTAAATTTCTATTTTTGTTGAAGATTATAAAATGTGCCATTGATGATTATATGAGCTTTGTAGTGTTCTTATATGGATTATGAAAGATATATGTGAGATTATCGTGTTTTGTTCTTGAATTTTTGATGAAATGAGCTATTTGGGCTAAATTGTAAAAATGAGTTTTGAGGGACTAAATTGTGAATTAAATGTGTTATTTGGACTTGTATGGAAGCCATGTATATTTGGCTAAGCTAAACTCTTGGTGAATTTTGCATATTTGTGATTTTGTGGAAAATGGACAAAATTGTCAAAGTGTGAAAATGTAAGGGCTAAAATGCAAAGTGCCTTAAATGTGTGTATATGGATTAAATTGAATGAAATGAATAATTGAATGGTGGAATTTGCATTGTATTAGATCAAGAACAAAGAAAATCAGACTCAGATCGAGGGAAGTCCAAAGTAGTTGAAGAGTCGACTCGTGTCTGTCTAAAATCCGTACGAGGTAAGTCAAATTACAATTACATGTTAAATTTACTAATTTCCACATATATAAATTGTAATCTGTATTGGATGGCCTTGAGATCCTAATGAATATCTTTCGAGTAAAGTCTGATAATTTGTTAGTATCCTAAAAGCTCTGTATACTTCTAAAGGAATATTGACATATATTTGAGATATCGTGTAAGATCGTGTCTGGGACACAAGCCTCGATTGAGATTTACGTATAAGACCATATCTGGGACATCGGCATCGTATCTGATTTCGTGTAAGACCCTGTCTGGGATAGAGGCATCGATATTGAATTGCATGTAAGACCACGTCCAGGACGTCGGCGTTGTACTTGTTTACGAGTATCTGTATCGTTTCTGAACCGTCTGATGATAGAGTACAAAATATGAGAATGAGCATATGAAATGTATAACTTATGCAGGTATGTATGAATTGTACTAAAATTCTGAATATGAAAGACTCTATCTCTGTGAAATATGTATGGAATTTGGAAATGAAGCATGACATAAAACAAAGGATCATGGTTAAGCTTATGAATTATTCTATGAAATGGCTATAAATCTTTATGGTTGAATTGTACTTATATGCTTTAGTAGTTAGCCCAATTGTATTTGGCTTACTAAGCTCTTTGTAGCTTATTCTGTGTGATTTCTGCCTATTTTACAGTTATCGTAGCTACTGAAGGCTCGGGGATAGTCGAGGATCGTCACCACACTATCAAACTCATTTTGGTACTTTTTGAAAGTGAAAATATTTTAAAGTATGGCATGTATAGGCTAGAAGGTCTATGTATTAAGTTTTGATTTGTAAATATATGTTAGGCCATGAGAGTTGGCTAGCAAATGGTATGAATGCGTTAAGTTTTGATATGGTTTTGAATGGGTTATTGAATGATGTTGATTTAGTTGTAATAAGGCATGTTTTGAGCATGGAATTGGCTGAAAATTATTGTATGAATGTTGTTTAACATTGCTAGTAGGAAAGACTCATAAAAGGGGTGACAAGTTGGCTTAAACCAAGCCTACATTGTGCCACATGGTTAAGACACACGGGCGTGTCATATGGCTGTAGGCTTAAGTCAGTAGCTAGCTAAGTACCACACAGCCATGGCACAAAGCCGTGTCTATTGGCCGTGTGAAAAAGTCAGTATAAGACCACTTTTTTGCACGGTTGGATCATATGGGCGTGTCTGGTGCCCATGTGTGCCACATGTCTTAGTCACACGGGCGTGTGACCTTAACAGTTTTGAAAGATTTTGTTAAGTTTTGAAAATTCTGAATGTGTTCGTTTTAGTCCAGACCTTTCTTAAAAGTACATTTTAGGTCTCGTAAACCATCTTAAGAGATGATTGCTTATGAAATGATGTTATATGATATCTGTGATTCTAAATTGGTTTGAAATGTTCTGTTTGTCTGGTAATGCCCCTTACCTATTCTGACGACGGATACGAGATAAGGGTGTTACACAAGAAATGTTAATGCGAGAAAATGGACGAATCCTAAATGAAATTGAAAGAAGAAAAACAGAAATGGGGGTCAAAGAAATTGAAAAAGAAAAAGAAACCGAAAAAGGACAAGAGAATGAACGAAAGCAAAAAGAGATTGAGATAAAAAAAGAAAGTAAGCAAGAAACGAGTGTTGTTCAAAAAGAAACGAGAGTCGTTGAGTTTTCAAAAATAAAAGAAACCATTGAAAAAGAAAGAGAGCTTAAAGAAACGAGTGAGAAAGATGCAAGTGGACAAAACAAAGCGAGGAATGTTTTTACTAACCAACATGTGAGTTGTTCTCGTATTGTTTCTTCTTTTCAAGTTTTTAAAGGTTCATGTGATAAGTTCCAACTTTATTACCTTTCTAACGAGAGACGGTTTCAATTGATCGAAAAAGGTAAGGTTTAAGGTGAAATCCAACCACAAGTGTCTAAAGGCAAGTAAGGTAAGGGATCTTTAGCAATCGAGTCACGGTAATCAGGTTTGAAAGTTGTCAATAAAATTTCCGATGACTTAGCTCTTAAGAGATCGCCTTATTTTGATTTGGCTAATTATTATTCAATGTTTGTGGTTGATAAATTCATTTTAGGTGGGGCATAAAGAGTTGTTCACTTGATGTGTTTTGCAGTGAAAAATCTATTGATGTCGTTCTATTAAATCGACAAATACAAATGTAATCTTGTATGATAAAGAGTTTTCACGTAAGACGTTTAATCTGTTTGATTGCAATGTTCATGAGAAATTTCTAAACCCTTGTGCGAAATACTCATACATTTACATTTCAGCTCGAAAGAGATTTAAGAGGTTTGATTGTTTGAATTTGTTTTTGCCTACATCTTCTTTATTTGGCATGTGTAACTTCCTGGTGAAAACAAAACTTTTGTTGTGTTATGAAACAGGTGATCAAAATCATGTATTCAAACCCGGAGCATGTTTCCTTGAGTTATTGCCAAGTAAAGGTGAGCATTGTAATTGTACTTTGAATAAATGTGTTGACTTTTTCAGTGTGCTCTAAATTTTATTTTTATTTCAAAAAACGAAAGATGTGAATTGTGTGGATTTGCAAGGTCAAAATCAATTTTTTTGTTCTGGAGGTTGTTCGACGGTATGCCATAAGGGATTTGCACATGATGTGCATGGTTATAACTTTAGTTTGCTTTGTTTTCTTACTATGTTGTCTATCAAGAAATATTTAAGTCAACGAGAAATGGTCAGAGAAACCCTTGACTTTGATCTCGGTGAATTTTATTCCATAACATTGTACAAAGGATTTGAGTCTTATAATTTTGTTGTCCGAGGTTATAATTTTCGAAGGACTTGTGAATCCGGTCGATTGTCATCAATGAATTTCTTGTTTCATTATGATAAGGTGAGACCAACTTCTATTTTTGATCTCGGGATTGAATTACTTGATCAATTCTTGATTCATTACTGAAAGGTAAAATCAACTTTTGTTTTTGATCCTGGCATATGTTCAATTTGTTAATAAGATTTCAGCAAGTTCTATTGAGCCTATAAACCATGGTGTCACTAATACATTTACATTTCGTGTAGGTGGCACTTTGGAAAGGTTCCCTCTAAAAGAGGAAGGGTGTGCAAACAATCTGTTTTATGTTCAAGTTATGTGTAAATTTCAGGTTATCAGGAGCAATTTTTCCAACTTCATCAACCGAGGGGGTTGTACGGTGAAATATTTTTTGAGAGCACATATCCAATTTGAGGACAAATCGCTTTAAAGAGGGAGGGGATAATATGGCCATGCCCCGAGGAAACTCTTGGACCAGCTCCCTAAGCATTGCTTGTAATCCCTTGCAAGCTGAATTAGTTTGAGCTCAATTCAGCTCGTTTCCAGCTCAATGAGCTCGTTTGCTCATTTTAAGTTTATTTTAATTTTTTACAATTTTAGTGCTGGAATAAAATAAATGCATTTAGTTAATTCAGCTAGTTAGCTTAAGTTAATAAACAAGTGTCAATAAATACGTCTTTAATCTGAACATGTTAAATTAGAGTGTTAAATGTGTCTTAGTCTAATACATATTTTTAATATGTCTAGTACAGCAGAATTTAATAGGTGTCTTAGCTTAAATACATGTTATAAATATGTCCTAGTTTAAATTTTTTTTTTAATGTGTCTTTGAGCTACCGAATTTATCATGTCTTAAATGAATTAATTAGGTGCAAGTACATGCTTAGGACGACATAAATACAGGTGAGCAGTTGATTTATTTCTTCCAAGTGAGATGATGGTTTGGTCATTGCAAAAGCCACAACCAGCTGATGATTCTTGTACCCAAGCTGGCCATTGATCTCACCAAAACAGCCTTAAAAGCTTTCACACAAGCTGGACATTCCTTTCACATTGTATGCCCATTTGGTTTTGTGCATTCACACATAAGGGGCTGTTTACATTCGATTTTCACACCTAATGTCCATTAGAGTATTCAAGACATCATTTAATACCTCAAAATCATTCAACTGACCATGGCCTACTCATTAAAGCCTTTCACACTCTTTGGACGAATTTAGCCTAGTCTAAACAACTCCATTCAACCAATTCAATTCCCCAATCACTTCAATTAATTTTTAGCTGAATCAAGACATCTAGAAGCTCTCCATTGGCATCCTCTACGCTCAAGGAACCTTCAAGTAAGCTGTTAGGAACTTTCCAAGAAGTTTAAGCTCAATAAAGCTGAAAACATTTGTCCTTTTAGTTGCCCATGTGCCTATTCAGCTAACCTAGATTTCTAGCTATAAATACTTAGCTAACTTCTTATTGTATAGAACTTTTTGCTCATTTGATAAATATTTATAACATTTGTGAGTTTTTCAACTCTCTTATTTTGTTAAGACTCAAGTTGACTTATTTAGCATAGCTAATGGCGTTTACCTTGTTTCTTTAAACTTATCACTCAATCCGAGTGTGACGTTCACCCCGTTGATGCCTTTGGTTCCTATCTTCCTAGATAGCTGGTCAAGGTCCTATTCACCTTTAAGTGTCATATAAGTCTCAAGTCAATACTCACTTTAGTATTGGTTCATTCTTGACTCTTAAACCTTATTTCCATTCCACCCTCAACTATCTGCTTAATTATCTTGTTACTTTTTCTACTGAACCTTACATCTTTCACCCTTTATACCAATTCAAAACCCTTTGTTTAAAGCTTATTCTTAACCAATTTTAGCTTACTTTAATTGGAATTGTAACACCCCAAATTTGGGCCTAGAAGTATTGGGTTTTGTGCATGGGAACAGGTAGGAGGTGACAAATAAATAGTTAGTTGTGCAAGAAAGTGAAGCAAAATTGTGCTTGTCTTAGTCGTTAAGTGTTCTGGGAAGAGTTTGAGAAGTCTTGGGTTCAAGCTTGAGCAAGAGCAAAAGGTTTTGATTTTAAAGGAATAAGCACTGTATCTAGGCAGCAGGCTTTTATTTAAATATGGGTAGAACATGTCATAAAAAGCCTACTAGCCTAGTGGTAAGTGGTGTGTGGAGTGTGGAGTGTGGAGTGTGCTAGTGGTCTGAGGTTCAAATCCCTACTTGTGCAAATGCATATTATTTTTACTGTTGGCTATGGGAGGTAGTAGAGTTTGGCTGAAACACCGCAGAGTGGAGTGGAGTTTGAATTGGTCATGAAGGGATTGTAGGAGGGAGTTAAGGAGAGATATGGGAGAGATTTTAGGAGAAAATTGTGAGGAGATAAAGGGAAGAGAATGGTATGCCGAATGGGGACTCTAGGCACTCTTTGTTTTCGATTTTGGTGGGTTTTGTCACTTCATTCGGTTGCTTTTCTTTGGAAAACCGATTGGTGTCTAGGGAGTGGTTGCCGTGCTTTCCTTTTGGGTGCTTTTGGGTTTACATTTTGGAGTCTTCTCCATTACTGATTTCTCTCTTCTTTCCTCTCAAGGCATTTAGTTTTTGCTCCTAGGTTTAATCAATTCTCCTCCTTCCTCTACTTCTCTAAACCTTAGTCGTATAACCCTTTCTCTTCTCATCTCCACTCCTTCAACTTTTACCAAGCATTTCCTCTCTATTTGTTTAAACCGAACAGTTCTACCCCCTCACTTCTACTTTTCGATGCTCTTCTCCTTCCACGATTTTGTGTTAGCCAAATACTTCCCCTTTTTATGCTTCTATTTTATTTCAGTTAGTAAGGGTTCTCTGACGAATCGGTAAGTGCTCCTGTTTCCCCTTATTTCTTCTTTGCCTATGTGATCTCTCTTCTAACAACTTATGATCTGCCAAATCATTCAAGGAAGTGTGGATTCTATTATGAAGGCTTAGGACGATTACTCTTCTCTTTGTGAGTGGTCTATCCACTTTTGGGGTAAGTGTTTTAAGTGCGATGTATTTCATATTGGATTTTAAATACTTATCAATCGATCGAACGTTTCTTATGAAGGTTAAAGTTTTGGAGTAGTATGTGGGTGTTATGTCAGCGGGGTTCTGCGATTGTTGGATTGGTAAGTGTCAGTGAATCAATCGAATCCTTTTTGATATTGTGGTTTGGAATATCGATGAATATAGGCTAATGAGGGGATGTGGTTGACCATAGGTTCTCGATCTCAGAAGTGGTTCGGCTACGACATCACAACAGGTGTGTAACCACACCATCCCTAATCGTAAATCGGCAAAAGCCAAAATAGGTGACCGTCGACACTACACGAGCCGCGCTCACTCGTGTGGTAGTCTGAATGCCCAAACGTGGGCGTAAGATCATGGCCTGAGGTCGATTTGGGCTATGTTGGGCCAAAATGGGTCGTGTGGGCCTCATGGGCTTATAGGCCCTACACAAGTAAACCACACGAAAGTGTGGAGAATATTGGGCTAGGCTGTGTAGTATATATGGCCAAGGCCATTTTTGGGCTTCGTGGGCCATACAGGCGTGTGGGCCTACATGGGCCCCCATTATGGGCCTTGGGCCATTTTCACTGTTTGATTGTTAAGGTTGCATGAGTAGCCCGAGACGACTATGACCTTCTGTTGGGTTAGTAAGCGTACCTGAACCCTTACGTGATAAAATGACGATTTTATCCTTATGTGATAAAATGACCAAAATACCCTCATAGGGTAAAATAACCGAAATACCCTCATAGGGTAGAATGATCGAAATACCCCTGTAGGGTAAATTGACTGTAATACCCCGGTAAGGTAAAATGACAGATTTGTTCTACGATGTGTATGACTATATTTGAGCATGCCATGTTATATGTACGTTGCATCCATGCATAATATTATGTTGCATTGCATGAGGTGACATATATGATTTTGGAGGAAGTGTACTGTACTGATATAGTCGCATGGGTCACGCAAGACGACTGTGGACCTACTGATGGCTTTAACCCTACTATACTGGCAGCTTTGCTGCAATACTATTTTAGTGCCGCAACCGGTGCTACTTGGTGTGTAGGGCTGGCTGGGTCAATTTTATTCCCACATGGTCTGTATGGTTGGTACGAAGATGGTGTGTAGAGGGTGGATTGGGTAGGATTTTCTTCTTGTATATTGCTGATTCGACATTATTGCATTGATCATGGTTCTTGCATTGATTATCAGCATTGAAATGGGCTAAGGCCCAGACTGCTATTGTTACTGATATGGGCTTAGGCCCAGATGTATTCGCTCTCTGCATGTCTATCTTTGTGTTATTATGGGATTACACACTGAGTTTTCATAAACTCACCCCACTGTATTAACTGTACAAGTAATCCTTAGGCGGATCGGTGCTGCGAGGGACTCGGAGGTGGACACACAATAGCTTACGCTTCCGAATTTATCTTTTAATTTATAAGTAGTTTTATTTGGAAGTTTTTATGTAAAATGCCTCTTTAAGTTTTATTCTTTAATTTGGGCTTTTATTATTTTATTATGATTTATACCTGCTAGTGGTAGGATGCGGGTTTTCAAAATATATGCATGATTTACCAAAATACCACGAACACACAAAACCGTTTCAGAAGCTTCCGCGATAAACGAAATTTTGGAATTAATAACGTTTTAAAGTAAATACTTTTTGATAATGATGCAAGTTTTAAAATTATTTTCTAGATCACATAAAAAGGCTAAATAAACATTGGGCTTTTCAAACATTATCACATTTTACGAAAAACACTTCAATGTGACATTGCCAGATTCGGCAATAACGTCTATGCTAAGTTTGGGGTGTTACAGGAATGAAACTTCTCTATTTTATGATCGGGCACATAAACGACTCGGACAACTCAACGAGGCTGAGATCGCATCATTTAATAAGAGAGCTAGTTAAAATCGAGGAGTACAAAAGTTTGTGAAGTCACAGGGTAAGTTTTTAAAAAAAAGAAAAAAATTCAAAAAAACATTTTGTACAAGAAGCATTTGTTAGTATTCAGCATTTTGTAAAGTTTATAAAAAAAAAAGAGAAAAATTTGAAAGGATATATAAAAAAAATAACAAATAAAATTTTTGGAAGTGTTCAAATTATCTCCTTTTGTATTCCCGATCATCAAATCCTTTTCTATTATCATCCAACACCAATTCACCACACTTAAATACGTTTTCCTTCTTTTCAGCCCACCTTGCACCAAAACAACATCTACCCTTGCAAACCTTTTTGAAGCCGACCCTTAAGCTTGCTTCTAAGTCTAAATGAGTCTTCTACGAACTTTGAGAGGAGAATTGAGTGGTAAAAGGTAGGAGCGTTGTGAGAGCACTGGAGTAAGTAAAAGCCATTAAAGAGTACAAACATGAGTGGAGTGCCATCAACTTTTTCCTTTTGAGTGAAATGTGAGGTTTGTACTGGTAAGGCATTCATTTTATATTTTCAAACACTTTTCTTTTCCACCTATAAATCATGATTCAAGCAGAGCTTTCAGAATCAAATTTTCAATATGTGATTAAAGAAATGCGTCGAATTGTGAAATCTAAATTTGACAAATTGCATGAACAATTGGACTGAGTGGAGGAAAGAGCCCGACGAAAGAAAATTTCACCAAGTCGAGGGACGAAGATAAGATCATCACGGAGACAAACATCCAATGATTATTCGAGAAAAGATCCATACCGTGATTCTTATATACCGATGAGTTCAAGACAAAGTAAAGCAAACTTCAAGTTTGAGTCCTTCTGAGATGATAAACGAGAAGGTAGAAACATCTCTCCAAGCACATCAAGGCGTTCATCCACGGAGAAACACTTATGAAGAGGTGAACATGTTCCGTATGCATCAAAATATTCACCCACGGAAGGTTATTCACGAAGAGTTGATCGTGACTCTTATGAAGATTCTTCCACTCATTACCAACTGAAAGCTTGTTGTTCTGAATCTTTCATGTTGTCTTCTTCTTGTAATGAAAGTACGAGACAAAAAGAAATTAGATAAAAAAAAGGCAAGAAATGTTAATGCGAGAAAATGAACGACTCTTAAATGAAATTGAGAGAAGAAAAAAATGAAATGAGAGAAAAAGAAATTGAAAAGGAAAAAGAAACTGAAAAAGGAAAAGAGAATGAACGAAAGCAAAAAGAGATTGAGATAAAAAGAGAAAGTATGCAAGAAACGGGTGTTGTTGAAATAGAAACGAGAGTCGTTGAGTTTTGAAAAATAAAAGAAACTATGGAAAAAGAAAGAGAGCTTCAAGAAACGAGCGAGTAAGATGCAAGTGGACAAAACTAACCAACATGCGAGTTGTTCTCGTATTGTTTTTTCTTTTCAGGTTTTTAAATGTTCATGTGACAAGTTCCAACTTCATTACCTTCCTAACAGGAGACGGTTTCAATTATTTGAAAAAGGTAAGGTTGAAGGTGAAATCCAACCACAAGTGTCTAAAGGTAAGAAAGGTAAGGAATCTTTAGCAATCGAGTCACGACAATCAGGTTTGAAAGTTGTCAATAAAATTTTTGATGACTTAGTTCTTAAGAGATCGCCTTATTTTGATGATTTGGTTAATTATTATTCATTGTTTGTGGTTGATAAATTCGTTTTAAGTGGGGGCATAAAGAGTTGTTCGCTTGATGTGTTTTTCATTGAAAAACCTGTTGATGTCATTTGATTAAATCGACAAATACAAAATGTAAACTTGCATGACAACGAGTTTTCACGTACAATGTTTAATCTGTTTGATTGCGATGTTCATGAGAAATCTCTAAACCCTTGTGCTAAATACTCATTCACTTACATGTCAATTCGAAAGAGATTTAAGAGGTTTGATTTTTTGAATTTGTCTTTGCCTACATCTTCTTTATTTGGCATGTGTGACTTCTTGGTGAAAACGAAACTTTTGTTACGTTATGGAACGGGTGATCAAAATCATGTATTCAAACTAGGAGCATGTTTCCTTGAGTTATTGCCAAGTAAAGGTGAGCATTGTAATTGTAATTTGAATAAATGTGTTGACTTTTTCAGTGTGCTCTAAATTTTATTTTTATTTCAAAAAACGAAAGATGTGAATTCTGTGGATTTACAAGGTCAAAATCAATTTTTTTTGTTCTGGAGGTTATTCGACGGTATGCCATAAGGGATTTGCACATGATGTGCATGGTTATAACTTTAGTTTGCTTTGTTTTCTTACTATGTTGTCTATCAAGAAATATTTAAGTCAACGAGAAATGGTCAGAGAAACCCTTGACTTTGATCTCGGTGAATATTATTCCATATCATTGTACAAAATATTTGAGTCCTACAATTTTTTTGTCCGAGGTTATAATTTTCGAAGGACTTTTGAATCTGGTTGGTTGCCATCAATGAATTTCTTGTTTCATTATGATAAGGTGAGACCGATTTCTATTTTTGATCCTGGGATTTGAATACATGATCAATTCTTGATTCATTGCGGAAAGGTAAAATCAACTTCAATTTTTGATCCTAGCATATGTTTAGTTTGTGAATAAGATTTTAGCAAGTTCTACTGAGCCTATAAACCATGGTGCCACTAATCCATTTAAATTTCATGTAGGTGGCACTTTGGAAAGGTTCCCTCCAAAAGAGGGAGGGCGTGGAAAGAATCTATTTTATGTTCAAGTTATATGGTAATTTTAGGTTATCGGGAGTAATTTTGCCAACTTCATCAAACGAAGGAGCTGTGACGGTGAAAGATTTTTCGTGAGCAAGTGGCTCGATTTGAGGACAAATCGTAACATCCCGAATTAGGGCCTAGTTGGAACAGTGGTTTTGAGACAACGAATTTGAAATAGAAATAAATATTTTATGATCATTTGATGCTCCAAGATATGATTGCATGTTTGTTTGAAATTTTTATGAAGAAATTTTATGCCTAAAATGCCCAATTTGACTTTAGGGACTAAATTAAATAAGTTGTAAAACTTGTGTTCTAGAAGCTTTTAGTATGAAATAGCTTTGGATTATTAATTAGAGGTCCTTAAATAATAATTTGCCCAATTTCTATTTTTATGGACAAAAATGGGCATGCATGGATAAAATTTGAAAGTTTAACCCTATTTTGGTCATTTGGTTAATAAAATAATAAAAAGGGAAAAATCGATCAAAATTTGCTCATCTTCTCCATGCCATAGCCAAAATTCTCAAGCTCCCCATAGCTAGGGTTTTTCAACTTTTCGAGCTTGATTGTAAGTTCTCCCTAGCCCCGTTTTTTATGTTCTTTGCATTTTTGAAGTTCTTTAAGCATGATCTATCCATTTCTAGCAATATTTTGAGCTATGGTTCATGTTCAAAACCTTAACCATGTGTGACATGTTTGTATTTTGATGTTTAATGGAAGAATATGGAAGTTTGATGTGTGTTTAACATTTTTTACTAAGTGATTTTTGATAGAAATGCATGGAAAGGACTTGTTTGTAAAAAAGTGTAAAAATGAGTAGTAAAATGTGAAATGAAGGAAAATGTGAGCTGATATGAGTATGGAATAGGTTTGGCTAGGCTTAGGTAACAAATAAAATGAACACATTTCATTTTACGAGCCTAGAGACTAATTTGTAAATATGTGAAAGTTTAAGGGCAAAACTATAATTTTGCCTAAATATAGCTTTTGGACTAAATTGAATAATGTGATGATTAAATGAGCTGAATCTGCTATTATAGATAAAAAAAGGAGTCCGGAGCTAGACCGGGGAAAGAATAAGATTTTGGACTAAATCGAATTAATTATTCATATTTTGTACCGAAGTAAGTTCATGTGTAAATAATGCAACGTTGTATCATGTTTTAATCCATAATGAATGTATGAATTTCTATGTTTAATTGTTACAATGACTGCATGAATGATACTATGGTCAATGAGAATGACTTTGTGAACGAGTTCGACAATGATGTGACATCGAGAAAATCCTCTTTGAACCTTAGGAATAATTTAGGATACAATGTGACATGTAACTAGGAACTATGTGATTATAAGCTTATGAAAATATGTGCATATGTGATTACGTGAATCTGGGTGCTAGTCTTGTGCATTCTATCGATGGCTGGGTAGCCCGGCATGTGTTGCGGGTACTTGTCAGCTTGTGTGAGCACCCTAAGTAGTTACGTTTTGACTGTCAGCTTGTGTGAGCAGGCCCATGATTAGCTCAAGAACGAGCAATGCGTGATTGTGATTGAGGTATCATGTGGCTACATTTGAAGCACTATGTGCAAGTCTTCCGTGTATCCGATAGTATTCCGAGTGTTCAACGGGTAAATCTATGAGTTATTCAACAAGTAAGTCAATGATGAGGAAATGTGATAATGTGTTACAAGTTGGTACAGGTATGTACGAAAAACTTATATGAATGAGCTCGATATGTGATGAACTTTTGGTAAGATTGAAACTGTGTAAGTTAAGCCTATGAATTTATGATAACACATAAGTAAATTATGTTATGTCAATGGTGTTTATATATATGATTATGTTGCTAGTTATTTGCATTTGAACTTACTAAGCTTTATGCTTACTCCCCTATCTTCTCCATTTTCTTATAGTACCGCCAAGCTAGCTCGAGGATCGAAGGACGTCGGAGACTTGATCACACTATCAACTGGATATTTGGGTATAGTTAGTCTTAACTTTTTGAGTATGGCATGTATAGGGACTTGGTCTTTTTGTTATATGTCATATTGGTCTAGTCAAATATGTTGGCTTATGATAATATTTGATTTATTCTGTATATGGCCATTTGATGTGGTTCATATTGATTATTTGGGTTGTAGCCCTAATTAATTATGCATGCATACAATGTGTTATGCTTGATGTGGTTACTTGTGAATGATATGTGTGATGAATGGTGTATGTGCTAAATGAATGAATCGTGACTAATAAGTATGATCAAACCTATGGTATAATTGGGTAAATTAAAAGTAGGTTTACCGTGATGAACAAAGACGAAATTGGAGGGTATGCTATGTGGAAGCTTGATGGTTTGGATAGGTGATATGTTGATATTGCAAAGTTATGAATTAATCAAGTTTATGAGTATTTGAGTGAGTAAATATACTATGTTGCATGCCATAAAAAATGTATGAGTGACTGAGTATTAAGGGTGACAAATTACTTGGAAAATAGCCTCAAAGTTGTCCACACGGGTAGACACACGGGCGTGTGTCTAGGCCGTGTGTGACACTCGGTCCGCCCCATGAGCGTGTGCCCAGGTTGTGTGAAGTCTGCACTTAATTTCAAGAATTTAATTTGCCACACGGCCTAAGCACACGGGATGTGATGTGGCTGTGTAACCTTATTTTGTTGATGAAGTCATAGTCAGAGAGTTACATGAGCTGAGGACAAGGGCGTGTGTGACTACACAGCCTACCCACATGGGCGTGTGACTTTCCAAAGTATGAAATTTTTCTAAGTGTAGTAGAAGTTCTGAAAGTTTTTGGTTTAGTCCCAAACCACTCCCAACGTATGTTTTTGGCCTCGTAGGCCTTTTTAAGGGACAATTTGCATGTGATTGAAAAGTTTTAAATTTGGATGAAATTTTATGGTTTGGTATTGTACGTTAATTGCGATTGAGTCCGGTAATGCCTCGAGTCCTGTCCCTACGTCAGATACGGGTAAGGGGTGTTACATTTAGTGGTATCAGAGCTACGGTTTAGTCAATTCTCAGACTAACGTAGCATTTGTATGAGTCTAACTATACATGCAATACATACGTTATGATAGTGTGACGACTCCTGGCGATTTTGAAATGTAAATGGATCCCGACAAAGCAGTGGTGGATGATGTTCAAAGTAATGCGCCTGCACCTGCTGAAGGGGCAGCACCATCTGATAGTAGACCCTCTACAGTTAGTCGAGGAGAAGGAGGCAGGGAAGCCTTTCTCCACATGATGGATACCTGGTACACGGAGTTCGTTCGAACGAATCCGAATGCTCAACCTCCTTCACCCTCACCTATTCCTCAACCTATTCCGTAGCACCCCAAGCTGTGGACTTCGTGAGCTGAATAGACCTCCAGTTGATAAGATTCAAAAACAAGAAGCCGAAGAGTTTCAAACTAGTAAAGATGATGACCTTGAGAAGGCAGAGTTCTAGCTCGAGAATACCATTAGGGTGTTTGATGAGTTATGATGCACACCTGAAGAATGCATGAAGTGTGTTGTGTCCCTCTTGAGAGACTTGGCTTATTAGTGGTGGAACACCGTTGTTTCGGTGGTACCAAAGGAGAGAGTTAACTGGGAATTCTTCCAAGAAGAATTTCGTAAGATGCACATTAGCCAGAGATTTATTGATCAGAAAAGGAAGGAATTCATAGAGTTAAAACAGGGCCGAATGACTTAACGAAATATGAACGCGAATTTGTGAGACTGAGCAAATACGCTCGAGAATGTGTATCGACTAAGGCCATCATGTCCAAAATATTTGAAGATGGATTAAATGAAGAGATTTTGTTGTGCTCGTGGAGAGAGCCTATAAAGCCGAGGAATTGGCTAGAGAGAAGAGAAAAGCTAAGTTAGAGTCTCGAGATTCAAAGAAGAGACAGATGGGTAAATCATTTCAGTCCTCAACTAAGAAACCGAGAGAGTTTAATACTCGATCGAGTGGTTTCGTTGGGTTTTCAAACAGGAATCGTGAGAAACAATATTTGGGTCATGAGGCTCAAACTACTTCGATAGCAAGTGTGGGTAACGCTCGACCTAATAGACCTGAATGTCAACATTGTGGCAGACGTCACCCCGGTGAATGCTGGATGAATAACCGGGCATGTTTCAAGTGTGGTTCACATGACCATTTTATCAAGGATTTTCCTGAGATAGTTGAAAAGGAAAAATTTTAGAGTGCAAGATCGGGCAATTTTCTTTTGGAGGGAGACCACAGAAGAATCCAGGAAATGGAACAAGTAGTAAGCGTGCACCTAGGGATCCAGCTATGAGACCCAAGGGTAGAGCACTTACGAGGACTTACGCCATTCACGCTCACGGAGAGGCTTCATCCCTTGATGTGATTATGGGTACTTTTTCTCTCTATGATTGTAATGCCCTAAAAAACCTTAATGTTGATTTTTGTATGTTTGTGTTACACAAATACATGTCTGTTTCAGTGGTTAAATGTCCTGGGAAGAGTCTGAGAAGTCTTGGGTTCAAGCCTTGGGTTGAGAAAAAGTTTTGTTTTTAAATGGATAAACCCTGTCTCGAGTTAGTAAGTTTTTAAATAAATATGGGTATTTTATGTCAAAAAGGGCCTACTGGTCTAAAGGATAAGTGATGTGTTACTGTAACCTGAGGTCTGAAGTTCTAGTCCTGCTATGCGCAAGCGAGTGTTTTATTTTACTGCTGAAGCCGTGTGGGAGTTTTGGTCAACCTGAACTACTAAAGTGTTGTAGTAGGATTTGAATTAGGTGGTTGAGGGAGGAGTGGACGGTGTTGTAGTAGGATTTGAATTGGTACCGAATTGGTATTTTGGTCACTCAAGAATTCAACTTTGGTTGGTAATTGCTCTCCATTTCGGTTGCTGTCAACATTATTTTTGGTTCTTTTCACTTTTTGAGAATAAATAGTGTTGGGGTTCTTTCGGGTATTTTCTTTCTCTGCTTTTCGACGTTGTTCTCCCATTCAGCTATCTTCCTTTTGTTAGCCGATTCCTTTTTCTTCCTCTACTGTTCTACCAAGCGTGCTCTCCCTTTTGCTGTTGGTCGAATACCCTTCTTCCCTCTTCCCTCTTCCCTCAATCGGTTCTTACTTTGGCTGAATACTCCCTCTTCCCTCTTCCCTCGCACTTAATTCTTTTCTCTTTTTCACCTTGTTGCTTTGGCCGATTCTCTTCTTCTCTCCCTCTCTCTCAATCTGTTTTGTTTTGGCAGAATATTACTCTTTCTCCTACCCTCACTGTGCTGACTCTACTTCAATACTCTCTGTCGATTTTGTAGTCATTACAACTCCTCTACTTGTTTTGTTAGTTATCATCTGCTCCACGATTCTTAGCACTCTTTTGGAGTTGACCGAGGGACTGGAGATCATCATTGATGCAATAGGGAAGGGGAACCTTCTATTATTGGATTGACGGTACTTGGAGTGCTCGCGTGTAGTTAGGCGACAGAACAAACATGGTGTGAAAACATTACTCCTCATCATAAGTCGGCAAAAAGCCAAAAAGTGTGTACAGTCAATGCCACATGGGCGTGCAGCTACCCGTGTGGTAGCCTGTGTGACTAAACATAGGCGTATGACTGACAAGGCCGACCATGTACGAATTCGTGGGTTGGGCCATATTGGGCCGAATTAGGCTGTGTGGGCCCCACAAGGGTAAACCACATGGTCGTGTGGAAATTTTTGGGCCAGACTGTGTGATACACATGGCCAAGGCTATTTTGGGCCGTGTGGGCCAACATGGGCCCGCTATATGGGCCGTGGGCCCATTTTCACCGTTTGACTGATAAGGTTGCACAGGTCGCCCAAGATGACTATGGGCCTACTGTTGGGTCAGTAAGTTTACCTAGATCCCCTATTCGATAAAATGAATATTTTGCCCCTATGTGATGTATGACTGTTTTAGCATGCTATTTTAACTGCATAGAGTACATGTGTAATAGTATGATATGACATGACATGACATGCTGCATGATGCGTTGCATGGGGATGAGTTTAATATGATTGGAGGAAGTGTACTGTACTGGCAGCTCTACTGCAAATACTATTTAGTACCGCAACTGGTACTACCTAGAGTGTAGGGATGGGTGGGTTGATTATATCCCCACATGGAGTGTAGGGTTGGACGGAGATGGAGTGTAGAGGTTGGTTGGGTAGGATTTCTTGATTGCACATCCATACTGTTACTGTCACTGAGATGGGCTCAAACCCAATCTGATACTGATATTGTAATGGGCTAAGGCCCTAACTGAAACTGAACCATTACTGAGATGGGCTTAGGCCCAGACTGTATTTGCTCACTGTATGGTTATTGATTTGGGATTACACACTGAGTTTTCGTAAACTCACCTTTCTTTTTATCTATGCAGGTAATCCCCAGACTTAGGTGGATCAGTGTAGCGGGGGACTAGAGGTGGCCACACAATTGCTATTATTTTTACATTTGATTTTAATCATAAGTATTATTAGTTGGGGTATTTTTATTGTAACAAAGCCTCTTTGGATTTTATTTTTAATTTGAGATTTTATTTGTTTTGATTTAATACTGCTAGCAGTAGGAAAAGACGTGGGTTTTCAACAAGATAAATGTTTTTCAAAAATACCACGAATACACAATTTGTTTTAAGAGCTTTTGCACAAAACAACGTTTTAAAATTTTAATGACATTTTAATATGATAATCTTTTTTACAAACGACTCACATTGTAAAAATGAACAACACGTCTTAAAATCTTCTTAAAGATCACACAAAGGGGTTAAATAAAGAATGGGTTTTTCAATGATAGCGCACTTAATGAAAAACACTTCAATGTGACATCGCCAGATTCGACCATAGCGTCGAGGCCGGGTTTGGGGTGTTACAATGATACTTCTGTTGTTTCTTTGATTTATCCGGGATCTACCCATTCGTATGTATGTGTAAAATTGGTGTCTTGCATTAATATGCCCATTAAGTCTATAGAATTTGTGATAAATTTGTCGAACCCTTTAGGCAAGCATGTGATAGTTGACAAAGTATGTAAGAATTACCCTTTAATGATTAGAAGTCATTGTTTTCCGGCTAATCTCATGCTTTTTCCATTTGATGAATTTGATATAATACTTGGTATGGATTGGTTGACCATGCATGATGTAGTAGTAAACTGTGGAAGGAAAATCATTGAATTGAAATGTGAAAGTGGTGACATTCTTCGAGTTGAGGTAGATAAATCGGATAGCTTACCTGTAGTGATTTCTTCCATGACTGCTCAGAGATGTATGAGAAAGGGTTATAAAGCTTATCTTGCTTTTGTGTTGAATACGAAGAAGTCTAAGTTGAAAATTGAGTTAGTGCCGGTAGTATGCGAATATCCAGACGTGTTTCCGAAAGAGCTGCCTGGATTGCCTCTAATTAGGGAAGATGAGTTTGACATTGAATTAGTTCCGGGTACTGCACCTATTTCAATTACTCCATATAGGATGGCTCCAACAGAGTTAAAGGAGTTAAAAGTCTAGTTACAAGAGTTAATGGATAAAGGTTTTACGAGACCCAGTTATTCTCCGTGGGGCGCATCGGTGCTATTTGTGAAAAAGAAAGATGGTTCAATGAGATTGCGCATTGACTACCGGCAACTCAATAAGGTAACCATAAAGAACAGGTACCCCTTACCAAGAATCGGTGACTTGTTTGACCAATTGAAAGGAACCACAGTACTGCCAAAGATAGACTTGAGGTCCAATTACTACCAATTGAGAGTTAAAGATTCGGACGTATCGAAGACTGCATTTCGGATGAGGTACGGTCACTACGAATTTTTGGTTATGCCTTTTGGTTTAACGAATGCTCCCGCGGCATTTATGGATCTAATGAACCATATTTTTCGACCATACTTAGATAAATTTGTGGTTATTTTTATTGACGATAAACTGATTTATTCTCGTAATGAGGCCGAGCACACCGAGCACTTGAGAACCGTTTTGCAAACCTTGAGAGACAAGCAGTTGTATGCTAAGTTTAGTAAAAGTGAGTTTTGGCTTCGAGAAGTCAAATTATTGGGGCACATTGTTTCGGGTGATGGCATTCGAGTAGATCCGAGTAAGATTTCAACTATTGTTGAATGGAAACCGTCGAGGAATGTGTCAGAGGTTAGAACCTTCCTAGGCTTAGCCGATTATTACAGATGGTTTGTTAAATGATTTTCCATGATTGCTACTCCAATGACGAGATTGTTACAAAAAGATGTTAAGCTCGAATGGACGGAAAAATGCCAACAGAGTTTTGAGAAACTAAAGGCATTGTTGACAGAGGCTTCAATTTTAGTACAACCCGAACTAGGAAAAGCATTTGTGGTTTATAGTGGTGCATCCATGAATGGTTTGGGCTGTGTACTTATACAAGAGGGAAAAGTGATAGCTTATGCCTCGAGGTAGCTGAAACCGCATGAGAAGAATTATCCGACACACGATTTGGAATTAGCTGCCATTGTGTTTGCGTTGAAGATTTAGAGACATCATTTGTATGGTGAAAAATGTCATGTGTATACTGACATAAAAGTCTGAAGTACTTGATGACTCAAAAGGACTTGAACCTACAACAACGGAGATGGCTAGAGTTGATAAAAGATTATGAGCTAGTGATTGATTATCACCCGGGAAAAGTGAACGTGGTAGCCGATGCTTTAAGTAGGAAATCCTTATTTGCATAGAGGGCTATGAACAATCAGTTGGCCTTAGCAGATGATGGTTCTATTATAGCTGAGTGAAGAGCTAGACCAATATTTCTTTAAGAGATTTATGAAGCTCAGCAAAATGACGATGATTTGCAAGCCAAAAGAGTCCAATGTGAATCAGGTATAGAATCAAATTTTTAGATTAGTTTCGATGGTTGCTTGATGTTCCGAGATAGGATTTGTATTCCTAAGAATACCGAGCTGATTCAGAAGATTTTGCTTGAGGCCTATAGTGGTCGTTTGTCTATGCATCCCGGTAGTATGAAAATGTACAATGACTTGAAGAAATTGTATTGGTGGCCAAGTATAAAAAGAGATATTTCTGAGTTTGTTTTGAGATGCCTAATTTGTCAACAATTGAAAGCTGAACACCAAGTACCTTCAGGCTTACTTTAGCCTGTGATGGTTCCCGAGTGGAAATGGGACCATATTACTATGAATTTCGTGACGGGTTTGCCTTTGACACTAAGAAAGAAAGATGTTGTGTGGGTAGTTGTTGATTGATTGACAAAGTCGGTTTATTTTATTCCGGTACGCAATGACTATTCACTTGATAAGCTAGCCTAGTTGTATATTTCTGAAATAGTGAGGTTGTACGGAGTGCCTTTATCGATTATATTGGATAGAGATCCAAGGTTCACTTCGTGATTTTGGAAGAAGTTGCAGGAGGCTTTAGGTACAAAGTTGAATTTTAGTATCGCTTTCCACCCGCAGACCAATAGACAGTCTGAGTGAGTAATTCAAAATCTTGAAGATATGTTGCAGTGTTGTGTTCTTGAGTTCCAAAGTAATTGGGAAAAGTATTTATCGCTGGTACAATAATAGTTTTTAGTCGAGTTTGAAAATGGCGCCTTATGAGGCATTGTATGGGCGTAAGTGTCGAACGCTATTGTATTGGACCAAACTCAAAGAGAGTCAGATTCACGGAGTTGATTTAGTTAGAGAAACTGAAGAAAAAGTAAAGATAATACATGATTGCTTGAAAGCCATTTCCGATAGATAGAAATCCTACGCGGATTTAAAAAAGAAAGAGATTGAGTTTAAGGTCGGTGATAAGGTGTTTTTGAAAGTGTCTCCATGGAAAAAGGTTTTGAGATTTGGTAGGAAAGGCAAATTAAGTCTACGCTTTATTGGACCGTATGAGATCACCGAGCGACTAGGGCCTGGTTCCTATCAGTTAAACTTACCAACCAAATTGGAAAAGATTCATGATGTGTTCCATGTGTCTATGTTGCACCAATACCGATCTGATCCTTCGCACATGATTTCACCGACAGAGTTCGAGATCCAACCGGATATGACTTATGGCGAAGAGCCGATTAAGATTTTGGCCTGGGAAGCCAAGCAATTGAGAAACAAAAGTATTGCTCTTGTGAAGGTTTTATGGAAAAGACATGGGGTTGAAGAGGCTACATGGGAGACCGAGGAAAACATGAGAAACCAATACCCAAACCTTTTCACTGGTAAGATTTTAGGGGACGAAAATCCCTAAAGGGAGAGAATTGTAATATCCTAAATTAGGGCTTAGCCAAAATAGTGGTTTCGAGACCACAAATTTGAAATAGAAATAAATATTTTATGATCATTTGATGCTCCATGATATGATTGCATGTTTGTGTGAAATTTGTATGAAGAAATTTTATGCTTAAAATGCCCAATTAGACTTTTAGGACTAAATTGAATAAGTTGTAAAACTTGTGTTCTAGAAGCTTTTAGTATGAAATAGCTTTGGATTATTAATGCCCAATTTCTATTTTTATGGACAAAAATAGGCGTGCATGGATAAAATTTGAAAGTTTAGTGAAAAGGGCATTTTGATAATTTGGTTAATAAAGTAATAAAAAGGGAAAAGTCAAGCAAAATTTGCTCATCTTCTCCATGCCATAGCCGAAATTCTCAAGCTCTCTATAGCTAGGGTTTTTCAACTTCTCAAGCTTGATTGTAAGTTCTCCCTAGCCCCATTTTTGATGTTCTTTGCATTTTTTAAGTCTTGAAGCATGATCTATCCATTTCTAGCCATATTTTGAGCTAGGGCTCATGTTCAAAAACTTACCCATGAGTGACATGTTTGTATTTTGATGTTTAATGGAAGAATATGAAAGTTTGATGTGTGTTTAACATCTTTTACTAAGTGATTTTTGATAGAAATGCATGGAAAGGACTTATTTGTAAAAAGGTTTAAAAATGGCTAGTAAAATGTAAAATAAAGGAAAATGTGAGCTGATATGAGCATGGAATAAGTTTGGCTAGGCTTGGGTAACAAAGAAAATGAACACATTTAATTTTACGAGCCTACGACTAATTTGTAAATATGTGAAAGTTTAGGGGAAAAATGTAATTTTTCCTAAATATAGTTTTTGGATTGAATTAAATAATGTGATGATTAAATGAGCTGAATTTGCTATTATAGATCAAGAAAAATGGAGTCTAGACCTAGAGTGGGGGAAGAACAAGATTTTGGACTAAATAGAATTAATTGTCCATATTTTGTACCGAGGTAAGTTCATGTGTAAATAATGCAATATTGTATCATGTTTTAATGCTTAACTAATGTATGAATTTCTATGTTTAATTGTTACAATGAGTGTATGAATGATACTGTGGTCAATGAGAACGACTTTGTGAACGAGTTCGACAAAGATGTGACATCGAGAAAATCCCGTTTGAACCTTAGGAATAATTTAGGATACAATGTGAGATGTCACTAAGAACTATGTGATTATGTGCATATGTGATTACGTGAATCCTGGTGCTAGTCTTATACATTCTACAGGTGGCTGGGTAGCCCGACATGTGTAGCGAGACCTGTCAACTTGTGTGAGCAGCCCAAGTAGTTACGTCCTGACTGTCAGCTTGTGTGAGCAGGCCTGTGATTAGCTCGAGAGCGAGCAATGTGTGATTGTGATATGAGGTAGCATGTGGCTACGTTTGAAGCACTATGTGCAAGTCTTCCGTGTATCCGATAGTATTCTGAGTGTTCAATGGGTAAACCTGTAAGTTATTCGACAAGTACGTCAATGATATGGAAATGTGATAATGTGTTACAAGTTGAACAGATATGTACGAAAAACTTATATGAATGAGCTCGATATGTGATGAACTTTTGGTAAGATTGAAATTGTGTAAGTTAAGCTTATAAATTTATGATAACACATAAGTAAACTATGTTATGTCATTGGTGTTTATATATATGATTATGTTGCTATTTATTTGCATGTGAACTTACTAAGCTTTATGCTTACTCCCCTCTCTTCTCCATTTTCTTATAGTACCGCCAAGCTAGCTCAGGGATCGAAGGACGTCGGAGACTTGATCACACTATCAATTGGATATTTGGGTATAGTCAGTCTCAACATTTTGAGTATGGCATGTATAGGGATTTTGTAACCCCCCCAACCCGGCCTGGACGTTATGGCCGAATCTGGCGGTGTCACATTGAAGTGTTTTTCGAAATCTAAGACTCGTCGTTTAAAAATCCCCTATTTAATTAGACTCTTTGTATGGATTGAAAAGCCGATTTAAAACCTTGTTGCTTATTCATAATGTGGGACTTTTACTTTTAGAGGTTGCTTTTAATAAAACATTATTAATTTTGTAAATGGTTTGTTATTCGCGGAAGCTTTGAAAACGAGTTACGTATTTGTCGTGGTTTTGAAAATGTTTGAATTTTTTAAAACTCTCGTTTTTCCTACTGCTAGCAGTTGTAAATCAAAAATAATTTGAGTAAAATACCAAAATCAAAAATAAACCCGAGAGGCCTTATTACATAACGTAAAACCCAAAATAAACCTTAAGCATATTATTAAAAGTTAACTAAGTTGAGTGGCCACTACTGAGTCCTCCATCGCATCGATCCGTCTAAGTCTGGGGATTTCCTACACAGTTAATAGATGGGTGAGTTTATGAAAACTCAGTGTGTGAAATCCTACAATAAAAATCAATCAGAGCAACCACAATTTGGGCCTAATCCCTTTCAATTTCAGTTAAGGCCTTAGCCCATACCAAGAATAAGAAGATGCAGGCTGAGCCCATTTCAATGAATGTCGGTGGGACCTAAGCCCATTACAAGAATAAAGACAAGATGCAATCAGAAAGTCCTATCCAATCCAGCCTCTACACACAATCTTCACTCCATGTAGGGATAAAATCGACCTACCCATCCCTACACTCCAAGTAGCGCCGGTTACGGCACTAAAACAGTATTTGCAGCAAAGCTTCCAGTCACAAGCTTATAGCCTTTCATTACACTTCCTCCAAAATCATATATCCCATCCCATACAATGCAACATAATATAAATGTATATGTAGTAAAAATGCCATGCTCAAATAGTCATAAATCACATAGGGGTATATCGGTCATTTAAAAAAATAAGGGTCCCAGTGCACTTACCGGCCCAACAGTAGGTCCACAGTCATCTCGGGCGACCCGTGCAACCTTAATAGACAATCAGTGATAATGGGCCCATGGCCCATATTGCGGGCCCATGTGGATCCACACTCTCGTATGACCCACATAGCCTAGAAATGGCCTTAGCCGTGAGGTTACACAGCCTGGCCCAACATTTAGCACACCTTTGTGCAATTTACCCATGTGGGACCCACAGACCCATTGGGCCCAAAAGGGACCAATATCGTTTTGGTCCATGAAAACGCTCATGGCCATCTCATCAACCACACAGCCATGTTCTTTACACAGCCTGCCACACGGGCAGCCACACACCAGTGTGGTGTCGACAATCCACTTTTCGGCTTTTTGGCTTTTGCTGTTTTACGTCTAATGGCAGAGTTACACACACCTATAATGATGTCGCAACCAAACCACGTCCGAGATCAAAGTACCTATGATTAACCACAACCCCATAATCAGTTAAAATTCATGGTTAATCCAAACCCATAGTATTGAAAATACTTTAACCAAAACATTGCTACTTACTAATCAACCAACTGTAGCCCCCTTTTGTTCCAAAACCACATATTCACTTCAATGCTTTAACCTTCACAAGAAACAGTTAACCAACTCATAAGAATCCACAATCCCACATAAAAACATCTAGAACTTTAACACTTACTAATAAATGAATTATCACTTGTTGGGGAAAAGCAGTCGATCTACCACCTTGTTATGAAATTAAGCCCCTAGCATCATTCATACAAAAAGAAGTGTTAAAAGGATAATTCCCCAGGATAGAAAAATAAAAGAAAATAAAGCCACCGTTCGGCCTAAGGGATACCAAAAGCTGAACCTTTGAGAAAAGAAAAGAAGATAAAGGAGAAAAATAATTAGGCCTCGACAATTTGGCTACACTGTCAGAGAGTATTCGGTTCGGAGAAAAGAGGAGAAGAAGAGAATAACCAATCAAGAGGGATACCGCTTAGAGAATAAAAGGAAATTGCCTATTCGCTACATGCAAAGTACAACCTTTCGAAAGACCCGGATGGTCAAGCAATATTCAACTAGTACAAAACCAATACTCAGAAAAGAAACCAAAAGAAAAGAAACGAATACAATGGAGAGCCAAAACTAAAACACAATTCATCACTAAAGGTAAGAGATCCTATGACCGAATTGGTACAAAGAAGTACCCACATTCGGCACACTACTCACACACCCCTCAACTTCCCTTAATTTTCTCCAAAAATCTCTCCACAATTCCCCCACCTAATCACTCCTCTATCCACATCCCCATTTTCCTCCTCAAATCACTCCCCCATTATCTCCTCAACTAACAAGTTTAAACTCTACTCAACCAAGCAGAGTTTCAGTCAAACATAACCTCCTCCCACGGCCACCAGTAAAAATAATCTCCATATGCACAAGCAGGGATTCGAACCTCAGACCCCCTTGCACACTCCACACGCCACTCGCCACTAGACTAGCAGGCTTTTTATGTCATGCCTGCACACTCCACACGCCTCTCGCCACTAGACTAGCAGGCTTTTTATGTCATGCCTTGCTCACATTAATTTAAAAGTCTACTAGCTGAAGACAAGGGTTTATACAAATAGAACCAAAATTTTGCTCAAGCTAGGGCCTGAACCCATGACTTCTCAGACACTCCCAGAGCACACAACCACTAAGCCAGACATACTTTCACGCCACAACACTCAAAAATAATTTTAACAGGGTTTTCAGGATTTGGGGTTTTGGGGCATTACAGACTTGGTCTTTTTGTTATATGTCATATTGGTCTAGTCAAATGTGTTGGCTTATGATAATATTTGATTTATTCTATATATGGCCATGTGATATGGTTCATATTGATTATTTTGGTTGTAACCCTAATTAATTATGCATGCATGCAATGTGTTATGCTTGATGTGGTTACTTGTGAATGATATGTGTGATGAATGGCTATGTGCTAAGTGAATGAATTGTGACTAATAAGTATGACCAAAGCTATGGTATAATTGGGTAAATTAGAAGTAGGTTTACCATGATGAACAAACATGAAATTGGAGTGGAATGCTATGTGGAAGCTTGATGGTTTGGATAGGTGATATGTTGATATTACAAAGTTATGGATTAATCAAGTTTATAAGTATTTGAGTGAGTAAATATACTATGTTGCATGCCATAAAAAATGTATGAGTGAATGAGTATTAAGGGTAACAAATGGCTTGGAAAATAGCCTCAAAGTTGTCCACACGGGTAGACACACGGGCGTGTGTTTAGGCTGTGTGTGACACACGGTCCGCCCTATGGGCATGTGCCCAGGTTCTGTGAAGTCTGAACTTAATTTCAAGAATTTAATTCACCACACGGTGTGACCTTATTTTGTCGATGAAGTCATAGTCAGAGAGTTACACAGGCTGAGGACACGAGTGTGTCCCAAGCTATACAGGAGTGTGTGATTACACAGCCTACCCACATGGGCATGTGACTCTCCAAAGTATGAAAATTTTTCTAAGTGTAGTAGAAGTTTCAAAAGTTTTAAATTTGCATGTGATTGAAAAGTTTTAAATTTGGATGAAATTTTATGTCCTGACCCGACGTCGGATACAGGTAAGGGGTGTTACAAAAATCACTTTAAAGAGAGAGGGGATGATACAGCGACACCCCGAGCACACTCTTGGACCAACTCCCTAAGCGTTGCTTGCAATCCCTTGCAAGTTAAATTAGTTTGATTCCAGCTCGTTGAGCTTAATTTAGTTCATTTCCAGCTTAATGAGCTTGTTTTCTCATTTTAGTTTATTTTAATTTTTTTACAATTTTAGTGCTATAATAAAATAAATGCATTTAGTTAATTTAGCTAGTTAGCTTAAGTTAATAAATAAGTGTCAATAAATATGTCTTTAATTTGAACATGTTAAACTAGAGTGTTAAATGTGTCCTAGTCTAATACATATTTTTAATATGTCTAGCTATAGCCGAATTTAAGTGGTGTCTTAGCTTAAATACATGTTATAACTATTTCCTAGTTTAAAATTTGTTTTTAATGTATCTTTGAGCTGCTGAATTTATCATGTCTTAATTGAATTAATTTGCTGAATTAATTAGGTACAGGTACATGCTTGGGACGACATAATTGCAAGTGAGCTACGGATTTATTTCTTCCAAGTGAGATGGTGGTTCGGTCATTGCAAAAGCCACAACTAGCTGATGATTCTTGTTCCTAAGCTGGTCATTGAGCTCACCAAAATACCTTAAAAGCTTTCACACAAGCTGGACAATCCTTTCACATTGTATGCCCATTCGGTTTTGTGCATTCACACATAAGGGACTGTTTACATTCGGTTTTCACACCTAATGTCCATTGGAGTATTCAAGACATCATTTAACACCTCAAGATCATTCAACTGACCACGGCTTGCTCATTAAAGCCTTTCACACTCTTTGGACGAATTTAGCCTAGTCTAAACAACTCCATTCAGCCAATTCAACTCCCCAATCAAGGCATCTAGAAGTTGTCTACTGGCGTCCTCCATGCTCAAGGAACCTTCGAGGAAGTTGCTAGAAACTTTCCAAGAAGTTTCAGCTCAATAAAGCTGAAAACATTTGTCTATTTAGTTGCCCTTGTGCCTATTCGGCTAACCTAGATTTCTAGATATAAATACTTAGCTAACTTCTTGTTGTACAAAAGTTTTTTGCTCATTTGATAAATGTTTAAAACATTTGTGAGTTTTTCAACTCTCTTATTTCGTTAAGACTCAAGCTGACTTATCTAGTATAGCTAGTGGCGTCTACCTTGTTTCTTTGAACTTATCACTCAATTTGAGTATGGCGTTCACCCCATTGATACCTTTGGTTCCTATCTTCCTAGATAGCTGGTAAAGGTCCTATTTCAATCACATATCCACCTTTAAGTGTCCTATAATTCTCAGGTTAATACTCACTTTAGTATTGGTTCATTCTTGACTCTTAAACCTTATTTCCATTCCACCCTCAACTATCCACTTAATTATCTTGTTACTTTGTCTATCGAACCTTATATCTTTCACCCTTTATACCTATTCAAAACCCTTTGTTTAAAGCCTATTCTTAACCAATGTCAGCTTACTTCAATTGGAATAGAACTTCTCTATTATACGACCGGGCACATAAACGACTCAGACAACTCAACGAGGCTGAGATCGCATCATAAAGTTAGAGAAATGAGTTACATTTGGAAATGGATATGGTTACTCACTTAGTATGGAAATGACCTGGGACTTAATTTAAGTTTTTGAATTATTATTTAATTAATTGAAGTTTCAAAAATGAAATTCAATTCTTTGATCATTGTGAATCTGTTGAATGTGGAAATTAAATATATTTTCTTATAGATTCTTTTACGATAAAGTTTCCATGATTTTAACGGAATGTTGGATTGAAAAATTATTTAATGGGAAAATTAATTAATTTAATAAATAATTTCTTTTTTAAGAAAATGTAAAAATATGTAATAGGCTGAATTAAATTATAAAGTGTTGGGTTAAAAGTCTAAGAAGCACATATAATTGGACCCAATACAAAAGAGGCTCAAATCTTTTAGTTCAACTAGGGGATTGAGTTTTTTTTCTTTATTAAATAAGCATTAAACGCTTTGTACTGATTGAACTAGAGTTTCACTTCTTCTCCCTATAAATAGATGGCATAGATAGGGCTAAAAATATAATAAGTTATATACAACTTTGAGATATTGCTATTCTATTAGAAAGTAGTGGAAATTTATTTTCTAGAATAAATTCTATTTTCTGGGAATAACAATTTTACTAGTTTCTATTGCAAGGGAGATTCACTTTCCCACTGAAAATAAATAAATAATTTATAATTCTATATTTGATTTGTAATTGTTCGGGCCCACACTTGTAGTAGTTTGTGGTAAGAGAATAGACGAGAAGACCGTTTGATTAAAAGCTAAGAACATTTAGGATTTATCTTGCTCAAAGTACATGTATTAATCTGGGAAAAAGTTTATTGCTACAAATATCACAAACCGACTTAGTTTTCAAAATTATATTTTTTTCACTATGCAAGAAAACCGTTTTCAAACCGGATTTTTCCAACACTACAATCATATGAGTTAATGTTGAATGGTGGTCAACTAATCCAAAAAGCAAAAGCAAACTTAACAATTGCTTGTTCCTTTAAGGGTATTCATCCCCAAATGTCATTACTGGTACATTCACTCTCTATGATACTAATGTAATTGCATTAATTGATCCTGGTTCGACTCATTCTTATGTGTGTGAGACATTAGTATTCAGTAAGACTTTACCTGTTGAGTCTACTGAGTTTGTGATTAGAGTGTCAAACCCCTTGGGCCGGTGTGTTATGGTTGACAAAGTGTGTAAGCATTGTCCATTGATGGTTAGAGATTTATTGGGCCGTATGAGATTATAGAGCGTATAGGGCCAGTTGCTTATTGACTGTCATTGCCACCTGAGCTAGAAAAGATCCATAATGTATTTAATGTTTCGATGCTTCGTAGATATCGATCTGATCCCTCACATGTGATTAGTCCGACTAAGGTTGAGATTAAGCCCGATATGACATACGAGGAAGAACTGATTCGTATTCTAGCTCGCGAGATTAAAGAGTTATGAAATTAGAAAATTCCGTTAGTTAAAATACTGTGGCATAAACACAGAGTTGAGGAAGCAATGTGGTAGCCAGAGGATGCAATGAGAGAATGTTATCCGAACCTATTCACTGGTAAGATTTTCGGGGACGAAAATCCCTAAGGGGGAGAGTTGTAATAGCCCGATTTAGACCCTAATCAGAATGTTGGTTTCGAGACCATGAATTCGAGTCAGAAAAATATTTTAAAATTATTTTTTGTGTTTATTATGTGTGAATTAGCATGTGTGAAATTTTCGTGATTTAATTTTGTCGTTTGAGTGTCCGATTAAATAAAGAAGCTTAGGGTTTGGCACTTTGAAAGCTTAATTCAAGGTAAAATCTAGCTCGATTTTTGATAATTTTTACGTTTTTGAGATCGTTGCTTTGAGTACTACAAAACCCACGCTTAAATTTTTGATTTTGGTGAATATTTTGAGTTATGCCATTGTTGAGAGCTGGTGATTTTTGTTGTTTGATGGTGAAATATGAAAGATATGTTTTAGATTAACATATTTTGTATTGGAGTTTTTGATGATTTTGAGTAATTAGGATTAAATTACAAAAATAATAATTTAAGGGACTAAAATATGAAATAAATGAAATATATGGATTTGTATGAGTATGGGTAAAATTCGGTCCAACATGTGTATATTGAAATTTTGTATATTTTGTGTTTTGTGCAATAGGGACTAAATTGTAAAAATGTAAATGTTTATATTATATTTGAATGATTGATAAAACAGATATGGTTGATGAAGTTAAATAATGAATGTTTATTAGGTATGTTTTGTTAGTTAATAAATAGTTAAATAGAGACAAATTTTATATTGGTATTCAAAAATTGCAAACAGTAAATTTTTAACTTAAGTTGAATGGTGTAATTAGTATGATTTTAATGATTAAATTTGGTAGCCGAAAGTGGTAAGAAAGTGATTTGGACATATATATTTTTTGAAATTTTGTTATGAAATTAGCATATTTATTGAGATATGTTTAATTTGAATACACGATAGTTGAACATATTATTTAGCTAGTGTATTAAGTGATGTTATCATGTTTAAATTAGGTCTTAACACTTTATGGCATTGGACATAAGTATGTTATGTGAACTGAGTCGGGTATATTTCATTATTAAAGTACGAGAATGGTAAAAATTTTATGTGGTTAAATACGTATAAGATTTTATCATTTAATGAAACATATTTGAACTTTTGTGATAGTTGATAATGCCACATATGCTAATGAACAAAATGACATGTGATATGTTTTTATTATTATTATTATTTTCTTATGTATGTTTAATATTTATTTAGTTGTATGCTTTATATATATATATATATATATATATATATATATATGAATATGTTTTGTGTTAATATGAATATGTTCAGAACTGTGTTTTTGTTCAGCAATGTCGCATAACCCTATTCCGGCGACGGACATGGGTTGGGGGTGTCACAGAAAACATGTTAAGAGAAATAAGGCTAAGCTCTCTGGGCCACCTAAAATGGAAAAAGCAAGAAGCCTAAAGACTTATCTAATTCTAAGTGTTTTTTTTTCAATAAAAAAGGACACTTCAAGACCAACTGCAAAGAGTGAAAGAATTACCTAACTACTATGGAACTCTTTATGATAGAAATTTGCTTAGTGGAAGATTTGATAGACTATTGAGTCATTGATTCTAGAGCCACTAATCATGTGTATGTTTCTCTATAGAGGTTCGAGGAAATGAAATATCTTAGAGATAAGAGTCTATCGTTGCATACCAAAAATGGGATAAGTGTGGTTGTTAAAATAATGAAAGATGTACATCTTTATTTTGATAATTTTAGGAAGATTATTTTGAAAGATTTTTCTATGTACCAAGTTTCAAAAGAAAATTAATTTCTATTGAATGTTTATTTAAAGATGACTTGATAGTGACTTTTAATAATAGTATTGCAAAATGTATAAATCGTACTCTTGTCTCTAATAGATGGATGTCAAATAATCTATATTTTATCAAACCAACGATGTACACACTGCTTGAAACAGAATTAACAAATAAAAGACTTAAGACGTCTCAATCTAGTGAGGCATACCTTTGGCATTTGAGACTTGGTCATATTAATCAAGAAAGAATCACTAGACTTGTGAAAGATGACATCTAAGTTCATGTAAGTAAATTGATCTTCCACAATGTGAATCTTACTTGAAAGGTAAGATGACTAAGCGAAACCCTTAGAACTTGTACACACTGATGTATATAATCTCATTAATGTTAGTGTGCGAGGTGGTTATGATTATTATGTAACATTTATAGATGATTATTCCATTGCAAATGTACGCACCTAATGCATCATAAATGTGAAACCTTTGATAAATTCAAAGTGTTTTGTGTGGAACTGGAGAAACAACTTGGTTTACCCATAAATACACTTCAATCTAATCGAGGTGGGGAATACTTATAAGTTCTTAGGATACCTCATAATGAATGAGATATTATCCCAATTAACTACGTTGGAAGCTCCACAATAGAATGAGGTGGGAGAGAGAAGGAATCAGACTTTGTTAAATATGGTTCGATTGATGTTAAGTTATTTACAATTGTCAGTTACTTCTGGGATATGCTTTATAAACGAATTGCTACATCATAAATGATGTAATTGTTGAAAAATCAAGTTTGAAAAATGCTGTGGGAAATAAATTTAGGTAAAAACCAGAGTTTTTAAAAAAATTTCCAAAATAAGAACTTGGTTGTGATATCTGAAGTAATGAACACTTAATCAAAATTCTACCCTTTTTATTCATCTAGAATGAACTTTTTGACTAAGTAGTCTTCTCTGCTATCTTCGAGCTCTCGTCTACCAAGTGTGGGCTTGCTCTGAATCAGAAAATTTTCACAAAAATTATTAATAGGATAATTTTGCAATTTCTCTAAACTTTAGGGTCAAGTTGTAAATAAGAAAAATATATCTAGAAATTTTCTGAAATAATATCTTTAGAGAATTTTCTCTCTATAACTTTCTATTGAATTCAAGTGTGTGAAAAATAATGACTTAAGATTCTCTTTATATAGGGAAAGTTTAGAGAGTTCAAATATGTAAACTTAATTATTTTAATATTAAATTAATATAATATTTATCAAGATAAATATTAGATTAAATTTAATATTAAATCTTATTAAATTAATAGAATATTTATCTACAAGATAAACATGAAATTAAATTTAATATTAAGATAATCACTTTAATATTAAATCTATTAAAATAATATTATTTTTGGAATAGTTAATCTGAAATCAAATTATCTGGTTAAGCCCTAGTAGGAGTGTAATTTTTCCACTACTCAACCACCGAAGCCATCGACCATTTTTCGGCCATAGGAATGTCGTCGTCGCAGTCATTGACACCCCGAGCTGGTTCCGTTTCTACCGGTTCAGTCCGGGCCAGTGACGGTCCAACTGGTTCAGTCCAGCCATTGATTGGATTGTTGGCCTAATTTCACATACTAGACCCGATTCAACCAATTTTAGGTCTTGGTCTTGATTTTGGGCTCCCAGGCCCAATTTACGATCTCAAGTCCAATTTTCAAGTTCAATTACCCATTGGGCCAATTTTCTGACTTGAAAATTAATTTCTAAAAATATCATATTAATTTAATTAATTTGATTAATTTAATTTAATTTGATTAAATTTAATTTTCCCAAAAATCACTTAGATTTTCCAAATTAATTTTTCAAGAAAATTCTTTAATCAAATTCTCTAATTGGACAATTCTTATGACCAACCAATTTAATTCCACATTGAATAAATCGACTCAATTAAATTATTTCCAAAATCGTAGAATTTACTTCTAATTCAAATGCAGTTCAATCAAGTTTTTGTTGAGCTAGTAGAAAGACTAATCAAACACATACAATTTGACTCTAGTAATTGCAATTATATCTAGAAGCATTGTTTTGATAATTTACAATTATTTAATCATAGAGTCAATCCACTAGAAGTACCATGATTGGAAACTCCTTATTGTATACTTTTTATGAAAACAATTCATCCAACTGCTTTGTACAATGACCTCGTCATGTGTGTGTTATCCTTGATTCCTTTGAATTAAACCTATTCACTCAATATAATCCGATTTTATCCCATTGTCACCATTGTTTCGTCTTAATGATTGATATGATACTATGATAACTCTTGAAAAGAGTTATATTGCAGCCTCTAAACTTGATTAATTATCTATACTTAAGTGGATATATTTGCATTTTTAGGATATTTTTATAACATTGCATCTTAAAGCTTCGACTGTGCTTTTAATGTTACTATATGTTACTTTTGTTGGTGGAAGGAAATGAATTGTTTGTGTCTATAGCAGATGTAGGAAGGAAGAAGAAAACGAACGAGTGAAGTATTATCATGACAAAAGGTTGGACAATCGCCAGCATAAATGCCATAGTAATTCCAGGAAGATGCTGACGCAGCACTTAATCCTCGTCACTCTTAGCTATCTGGATGTGTACTAGATAAATTCACCTGACAAAGAGGAAGAAAAGTGTGTGCTGAGAGAGGGGACCTACCCTAGAAAAGAGGAAAGAGAGGATAATTCTACACATGGGAATTTTACATTAGGGTTTAGGAGCAGTTTTCTTCTCCAACAAACTCTCGTGAAAAATCTAGAGAAAAGAAATAGGGTAGTAGCTAAACCATAGAGTAGAGACGCAAGGAAAGGAACAAAGCATTCAACCCTGGGTCTTGCACAATATTGCAACACTAGAGTTGGGAGCTGTTTTGGTGGAAGCTTTTTAAAGTTATTCCTTCATTATCTTGATTAATTTCTGTGAATTTTAACTGTTAAATGATGGTGTTGAATGATACCTTTATTTTAGATGTTAATTTCCAACCTATAAGCTAATTTAATCAGCTTGGAATTACTTGATGAATCTTTGTTTCCATTAATGACTAGACATTCTCTTGATTAGATCTATTGTTTCATTCGATTTGCATTATTTTGAATTCATGCATGTAATCTCTAGATATATATGAATGTATGATATGTTCACAAACTTGATTTAATTCTGAAAAGGTTAGATGAGTTGGATTATGATCGAATGCTACAAGCGAGTACTGAAAAGAATATTCGTAGCACTCTAGACATAGAGTTGCGCTTTGTACAGAGTAAAGGAAAAACAATATTGGATATCATCCTTGAAGCTTGTAGACATACAAAGCCTTAGGAATGGTAGCTTGAAGTCTGGCTCTCGAAAAAAGCAGACTACTGTAACTAGAATCTGAACTGTAGACTGGTATAAACTTTTTCCATGGCATTATTGTGTTATAATGATATCATCTGAGTAATTCCAACCTTCCATTTAACAATGTAGTTTCTCTCAAATTTTTCTCGTTAAATTGCCACAACATTTTAAGTTAGTTATTTGATTTTAATATTGCATACGTGATTATCCTTTACAAATTTGTTATTATGTTTTTGCCATAACCTGATTCATATAGTTCATAGTGATAATTTAACCAAATTAATCCTAACCGATATTTGTGGAGACAATCTTACTTACTATTTTATTACTTGATTTGACGTGTACACTTACACATTCGTATATCATTTCACACGCTACATACTTTCAACAACTGACTGTGATAAATTCCTTGTTCGAGAATAAGCAACCCATGGCGACGTTCCATAGTTATCAATCCGCCCAATGCCAATGAGAGGATATCATTAACTCTTTAATTGAGCTATGAATTCCACTGTTGCTAGTAAATCCATGCCATACACAAGTCATGTACCCAACATACCAGCTATCGACTCGATAATCTTTAGAGCATAAGCCTCCACTTATATCAAAGCATATGAGTTACATACGCATAGTCAGTAACTAACTCAAGATTTAGGTAAAGCACACCATGAATGTCATAAGTGAATTAGTTTACAAACAGATTTAAAATTAATTCATCTTGGGTCCAATCCAATGTATCATTCTACCAATGAATACATATATGTCTCTACCTGTGGAGTCAACTGCTCTGATAAGCAAGAAAAGCCATGTCCTCAATTGGAATTGTAGATAACATAATATTCCTTCTCAGTATTTGAACCAAATGCTCACTTTGATTCTTTTATAGGATTACAAACTCATTTAGATTATCTATTGGAGTAAGTTGCCTTTCTCACAATGTAAATGTTCTTACAATGCCACTTATAATCAGTTTGAACTTAGACAAATAATAAGCTAGTATTTTTTTGTCACAATTCCACAATGCATGTAAATATAAAAGACAGAAATAAAAAAGACATAACATTAAAATGTGAAACTTATTTATTCATCATTCAAATACATAGAAAATAATTACATGTTTATTACAATATGGACACATTTCTCAATAGTACCAAATAAGACCGCATTTAAAACTCCATACTAATTGTGGCACATCAAAAAGCAAAGCCTAAAGCATTTTATGATTTGGGGATGCTTGTCCCACGTATTAGACAAAGATGTGAAGAAGTTGGATTCATGAATAAAATTGTGCATGTTTGTGGGATATCTTAAAGGAAGGAAGGACGACTTGTTTTATAACCTGAAAGAGCAAAAAATTATAGTGTGGACTCATGCTACCTTCCAAGTGGAGAGTTACATGAATAACTTTACACCTTGAAGTAAAGAAGTACTTGAGTAACTTTCGAGAAACACATAAAAGCCCTCTAGTAACGGTTCTGGATGCAACTCCTTATTATTTACACTGAATCTTCTGAATAGGAAGATAATGAACCACTCAAATTAGATGAAGCGATGCAGGGTGCTGATTCTGAGTTTTAGGAAATAGCTATAAGAGCTAAGATGGATTCTATGAAATCCAACTTAGTGTGAGAACTTGTAGACTTACGAAAAGAGATAAAACCCATAGAATGTTATGGATCTTTAAGAAGTAAAGAAATACAAATTAAAAGCTCTGTATTTTTCCTAGGCAGCGAGTCTATAGTGTAGAGAATGTTAAGTAAGGTTGCTCTTCTAACTTCACTATGAAGGTCAAATATATGGTAGGTAAAAGACTATAGCATTGTAACAGTACGAAAATAACTAAAAACCAAAGAAATCACTCGAGGACAAAACACATTGATAGTAATTAATGGAATGATAGATGTAGCCAAAATCACATATGAGCACATCCCTACAGATATGTTTGCCAAGAATCTGGTAGTTGGAGTTTTGATAAACATGTAAAGGGTATGAGAATGGGAAACATGATTCATCTACTTCACTAGGGCAAGTGGGAGACTATTGGGTCTAGTGCCCTTAGTGTAGTATTTTCGTCATGTATACTTGTATTTTTCTAACAAATTGGTTTTAAAAAATATCCATTGATTACATTATTCTTTGTATATTGTCCTCAATGATTTTTGTACACAAATCAAAATGGAAACAAATATTGTCTCACTAATTATCTAAAGTTTAACTAGTGCTAAGCGGATTATGTTGTTGGATCATAATACGAAAAGACAACTTGTATTAGTAGATAATCTAAACATGTCTTTAGTCTAATCGAAAACAAGTAAAAAATTTGAAAGACTACTATACTATTTATCAAGTATGATTGGGGCGATGCTTTGTCTTTAGCACTTGAGCGGATGTAAACACTGTTGAACATGAGAAAAATGAATTAAGTTGAATGATGTAATTATTCTAGCTTATTCATGTTATTGATTGTTGAAGTTTGTCTTTTTGCTATAAAATCATCTCATACATTTCATTTCATACTTTGCATTTAGATTAATTTGCATTAGGGATCATCCTACATTTAGTCATTTATTTTTACATCAATCACTAAAAAATTATTGTGTTTTTCTTAACAAAATTGTTAACTTTAATTTTACAGTTAATTGATTAACATACATAGTCCCTATGGAGACGATAACTCTATTACTTACTTATTACTTGATAACGATGTTGTACACTTGCACAAACCTACAGTTACAAGTTATTGGCGCCTTATTGGGGATTGTTGCCTTAATCTTTTTTTTTGTGAAATTATACTTTGCAATTTAGTTCTTATTTTATTTTTATTTAACTCCTAACTTCACTAATTAATTCTTTATTCTTTATTTTTTGTGATTTATTTTCAAGAGTTTATGAGCATAAATTGGATTATTGATTTATTACTGGTAGACCCTGAAATCGAGCAGACATTTAGACAAAGAAGATGTGAATGATTAGCCCAAAGACAAGTTGAAATAGACCTTGGAAATCAAAATGATAGACCAGGAAATGGAGCTAATCATATGTGCAATCGCATATTTATTGTTGACGATAGGGATCGTGCCATAAGACAGTACACTATGCCAATCTTTAATGAGTTAAATCTGGGAATTAGGAGGCTGGATATCGAGGCACCCCAATTTGAATTGAAACTAGTGATGTTTCAAATGTTGCAAATGGTGGGCCAGTTCAGAGGAATGCCCATGGAAGATCCACACCTTCACCTTCGATTATTCATGGAGGTGAGTGATTCATTTAAAATAGTTGGTGTGATCGAAGACGCACTAAGGTTGAAGTTGTTTCCATACTCGTTGCAAGATCGAGCACGAGCATGGCTCAATTGGCTGCCACCTAGCTCTACTTGGCAAGAATTAGCAAAAAGATTTTTTGTTTAGTATTTCCCACCTAGAAAAAATGCTAAGTTGCGAAATGAGATCACCACTTTCCAACAATTGGATGATAAGTCCTTGTACGAGACGTGGGAAAGATTCTAAGAGTTACTTCGTAAGTGCCCTCATCATGGGATTCCACACTACATCTAATTGGAGACGTTTTATAATGGTCTCAATGCACACACAAGATTGATGGTAGATGCTTCTGCAAATGGTGCTATCTTATTGAAGTCTTATAATGAGGCTTACAAAATCATTGAGAGGATCGCTAGTAACAACTATCAATGGCCAACAAATCGTGCAGCATTAGGAAGACGTGTAGCCAGAGTACGTGAATCGATACCCTCAATTCACTCTTAGCTCAGGTATTGTCTATCTCTTTAATGTTGGAATAGTTTACCACTAACGGTGTGAATAATTTTACCTCTAACACCGAGTCAGTTCAATGTAGTTTCCTTCATATATTGTGGGGATGGCCATTCTTTTGAGAATTGTCCATCAAATCCTAAGTCAATTTATTACGTAAGGAATCAACACCAAAATAGAAGTGGGCAAGTACCACAATCCAACTTCTATAATCCTTCATGGCGAAACCATCTAGACTTTTCCTAGAGTAACTAAGGAAATGGGCAGAACAACACCTACATTAGCATACACCAAAACAATCCTAAGGGTTCAATTAGCAAGTTCCGAAACAACCTTAAGTTGAATTATCTAACAATTTGGAGAACTTGTTGAAGGTGTACATGGAAAAGAATGACGCATAAATCCAAAGTCAATCAACAACACTGAAAAATTTGGAGAACCAAATGGGTCAGTTAGCTACGGTGCTTCGTAACCTTCCGCAAGGAGCATTGTCGAGCGATACTGAAAACTTAAGAAGTTTGGGTAAGGAACATCGCAAGGTAGTTGCCTTACGAAGTGGTAAGACTTTGGAGCTCAAGACAGTTGAGGTTGAACCTATTGAGAAGGAGGAAAGTCAACCAAAAGTTGAAATTCCTGCACTAGATGAGCCAAAACTTACAAAGTCTAATGAGGTAAAATCTAAACTAGTGAATTTAGATAAGCTAAAACCTTCTTTAGATACAGATTTATCTATTTATAAAAGTTGTCCAGTCTAACCCAAAGTTCCATCACCTCCATATCCTCAAAAATTCCAACCAAATAAGTAGAAACAGGAGGTGCAATTCAAGAAGTTTTTGGATGTTCTAAAGCAACTTCACATCAAAATCCCGTTGGTAGAAGATTTAGAACAAATGCCCAACTATGTCAAGTTCATAAAGGAAATCCTTTCTAAGAAGAAAAGACTTAGTGAGTATGAAACTATAGCACTAACAAAGGATTGCAGTGCGTTTTAACAGAACAAGCCACCTCCAAAACTGAAGGATCTTAGAAGTTTTACTATACCCTGTAATATTGGATAATGTTATGTGGTAAAGCTTTGTGCAACTTAAGAGTAAGCATCAACTTGGTTCCCAAATCTATTTTCAAGCTATTGGGAATAGGTAAAGTAAGGCCCACGTCTGTGACCCTGCAACTAGCGGGTCGATCTTTAGCATACCCTGAAGGAAAGTTCGAGGATGTTTTGGTAAGAGTTGATAAGTTTATATTTCCTGTTGATTTCATTGCCTTAGATTTTGAAGTAGATAAGGAAGTGCCGGTCATCTTGTGATGACCTTTCATACCCATGGAAAAAACATTAATAAATGTGCAAAAAGGTGAACTCACCATGAGAGTTCAAAATGATCACGTAACTTTTAATGTTCTTAAAGCGATAAAATTTCCTAATTTGACAGAAGAATGTTCAATGATGGAACAGTTAGAAACTTTAGTTTCTATAGAATGGGAGAATAATTTTGAAGAAGACTCATTGGAAAACACTTTAGGGTCTGAGCCACTGGAAGATGAAAAAGGTAATGAAAATATGGCTTTGATGGAAGCCAATTCGAGGGGCTATGTTCAACTAGTACGGTTTGAACCATTAGAGATAGGAGCTTGCGAATACACGTAACCCAAGTTGTCAATTGAGGAACAGCCTAAACTTGAACGTAAGGTACTTCCTTCCTATTTGAAATACATTTATTTAGGTAACAGTTCTAATTTTCTTGTGATTATTTTAGCAGGACTGACAGAACAACAAGAAGAGTAACTAATTTTTGTCTTAAAGAAATTTAAAAGGGTAATCAATTGGACCATAGTTGATATTTGAGGAATAAGCCATTCCTTTTATATGCATAAGATTATTTTAGAGGAGGGTTAAAGAGCTAGAATTGATGGGCAAAGGAGACTCAACCCTATCATGAAAGAAATAGTGTAAAAGGAAGTGATCAAATGGTTAGATTCAGGAATTATCTACCCCATCTCAAATAGTTCATGGGTAAGTCCGGTACAATGTGTATCGAAGAAAGTGGAATCATGATTGTTGAGAATGAACGTAATGAGTTAATCCCAATGAGAACTGTCACGGGTTAGAGAATCTGTATAGACTATAGAAAATTGAACAAAGCTACTTGGAAGGACCATTTCCCATTGCCTTTTATGGATAGATGTTAGATCGACTGGCAGGTAACAAATTTTACTGTTTCTTAGATGGATATTTGGGATATAACCAAATAGTTTTAGCCCTAAAAGATCAATAAAAAATAACTTTTACTTGCCCGTATGGTATGTTTGCTTTTAGGCGAATGCCTTTAGGTTTATGTAATAAACTTGCAACATTTCAACAATGCATGATGGAAATATTTACTAATATGGTTGAAAATTTTGCTGAGTTTTTCATGTTTGATTATTTCGGCTAATGTACTGAAAAGATGCGATGAGACAAATTTTGTCCTTAATTAGGAGAAATGCCATTTTATGGTTAAGGAGGAAATTGTCTTAGGACATAAAATTTCCAGAAATGAGATCAAACTTGATAAAGTGAAGGTGGATGTAATTGAAAAATTACTACCACCAGTTACTGTTAAAAGAGTTCAGAGTTTCTTAGGCCATGCTAAATTTTATCAAAGGTTTATAAAAGATTTTTAAAAAACTTCTAAGCCTCTGTGTATGCTCTTAGAGAAAAATACTATTTTTAGGTTTGAAAAAGCATGCTTGGAAGCTTTTGAAGAACTAAAACATCGGTTAATCTCAACCCCAATAATCGTTACACCTTATTGAAACTCTATTTTTGAGTTAATGTGTGATGCAAGCAACTTTGCTGTTGAAGCTGTGATGGGTCAAAGAAGGAACAAAGTATTTCACCTTATCTATTATGCTAGCAGAACTTTGATAGGAGCCCAACTCAATTACACGGTAATTGAAAAAGAACTCTTTCCTATAGTTTTTGCTTTTAACAAGTTCTATTCTTATCTCATAGGTACGAAAGTCACTATTTTTACTGATCATGCACCCATTAAATACTTACTCACAAAGAAAGATGCTAAACAAGGCTAATTTGATGGATACTTTTACTCCAAGAGTTTGACCTTGAGATCCAAGACAGAAGAGGTGTTGAAAATCAAGTAGATGATCATCTGTCAAGGTTGGAACAAAGTGAGTAACTCATTCACTTGTTCCAACTAATGAAAATTTTCCAGATGAGCATATTTTGAGGTAAGCCGAATTCATGAAATACCTTGGTTTGCTAATTATGCAAATTATTTATCATGTGGAATAATACCTTGCAAAATTATATACCAAAAAAGGAAAAATTTCCTTCACAATGTTCGATATTATTTCTGGGAGGATCTATTTTTATTTAAACATTATGCAGATAACATAATCAGGAAGTGTGTAGCCGGAAGTGAAATTGATGATATCTTGTACCGCTGCCATTTGTCTCCGAGTGAGGGACACTTTGGTGGTTCTCGCACTGCAATAAAGATTTTACAAGTAGGATTCTTTTAGCCTACAGTGTTCAAGGATGTGTATGCATATGTGAAAAATTATAGTAGATGCCAAAGGATCGAAAACATATCAAGAAGGAGCAAAATACCCTTGACAAACATTTTAGAGGTCGAATTATTTGACGTATGGGGCATTGATTTTTTAGGCCAGTTTCCTTCTTCTTATGGTAACATGTATATCTTAATAGCTAAGAATTACGTATCCAAGTGGGTTAAAGTTGAAGCATACCCAACAAATGATGCTAAGGTAGTCACGTGATTCTTACATAAGCATTATGTGTTTACACGATTTAGGACTCCTAAAACTATAATTAGCGATGAAGGATCTCACTTTGTGAACAAATGGCTTAAGTGGTTGATTGACAAGTACAATGTGAAACAAAAAATTGTCACTGCTTATCACCCACAGTCAAATGGGCAAATTGAACGAGTAAACTGTGAGTTCAAAGGTATCCTTGAGAAGATAGTGCAACCTAATAGAAAAGAGTGGTCTTGAAGACTCAATGATGTTATATAGGCCTATCGAACTAATTTTAAGACACTGTTAGGAATGACTCCTTATCGGTTAGTATTTGGAAAGGTGTGTCATTTATCGCTTGAGTTGGAGAATAAAGTTCACTGGGCTTTGAAACAATTAAAGTTGGATCTTAAGCAAGCCGGTGAGAGAAGAATGTTACACCTTGATGAGTTGGAATAGTTGAGGTTAGTTTCATACAAGAATGCTGCTCAACAGAAGCTTTTAGCTTGATTTGGTCTTCATACACTTGTTTGGGAGTCAACGGCGCCAACGTCACATTCTTTCCCATGAATTTGAATGTATACCGGTTGGTATACCCGTCGTGTTGAACTCGTCTATCAAATTGCCACGGTCGGCCAAGTAACAAATGCCCCGCATGCATCGGTACAACGTCACAAAGAACTTCATCTGAATACTTGCCGATGTTAAAAGAGACAAGTACTTGTTTCGTTACCTTAAGCTCTCCTCCGTCATTGAGCCATTGAATTTTGTAGGGGCTCGGATGCTTGGTAGTAGGCAAACCAAGTCTTTCAACCATCATGGTACTTGCTACATTGGTATAGCTGCCTCTGTCGATAATGACGCTACAGACTTTGCCTCCGACTTGGCACCGAGTGTGGAAGATATTCTCTCGTTGGAGATTATTCTCCGTGCCTTGGAGACTTAGACTTCGTTTTACAACAAGTAGTTCTCCTTCCATGGGTTGTTCCACGTCCTCCTCAACTTTGGAAGCCGATTCAGATTCTTTCTCCTCCTCATCCTCTGTTTCGATCTCGCCATCGGCTCGCAATACCATGGTCCTTCAATTTGGGCATTGGCTTGCTATGTGGCCTCTTCTGAGACACTTAAAACACTTAATATCCCGATTTCGATTGTATGATGATTCGGGTGCCTTGCCTTTGTTTACTTTGGTGATGGGCTTGTTGGTTTTTGGAGGTACCGTGGTCTCCTTCCCTCGAGGATTGGCAGGTCCTTTTCTTGATCCTTGGCTCCACTTTGAAGGGTTGGAAGTGGGAAACCCTCGACTTGGGCCTTTTCTCTTGAGTTGTCTTTCCACCTTGATGGCCATATGGACTGATGCGATCCTGGTCGCATCATGTTTCGGTACATCTCGACGACATCGAGATTGGCCTAAACTCGAGGGGCCCAAATGCAAAATGAGACCTTTAAATTCATTTATGCTGTTGGAATAAAGACTTGATTTATCTTAGTTACTTTAGTCTTTAATTATGTCTTATTTATTAAATACATATTTTAATTATGACATGCATTATGTGTTCTGCATTTAATAAAGTTATACATTATGTGACTCCGATGTTAGTTTAAGTCAGCTTCATTAAATTAAGTCTTGCATTAAGTAACTCATTTGTTCATTTAGTTTGCATTTTAAACCATGAATTTAAGCATCTTAGTTTAATAAATGAGTTGCTGGACATTTATTCAACTCATCTTAGTTTAATTAATAAGTGTTTTTGTTGAACTTTATTTAATAGTTGCTTCTTTAAATAATCTAGTTCCTAAGATAATTTATTGATGCATGAATTTAAGTTCATTTAATAATGCTTCTCTTAATTAAACTTGTTGCTGGAATAAATGATGCATAAGTGTTAGTTCATTTATTTAAGTTAGTTGTTAATTTGTTTTAAGCTTAATAAATGAATAAATGTGACGGTTACATGTGTTAATTGCAGGTGACTTTTTAACTCCCATCTATTATTGTTAAAGGCTGTTATGCATTCAATAAGGTGACTTTTCAAGAGATTTCAGTTACAAAAGAGAGGGTTGTTACAAAGAGGCTTTAAATATCATTAAGAAGTTGTTTCTATCTATTAAAGGAGAGCATTATTCTTCTTTAAATTAGGCACATCTTCCATAACCGTTTGCTTCATGAGTAATCACTACATGCATTCAATTCTCCATCAAAGAAGCTGGTGTCTTTTCGGTTGCTCATGGAGACTTCAAAAGACTTTGAAAGCAACTTAATTGAAGAAGTAAATCACATTGAAGGCTGGAGTTACTTGGAATAGAATTTCTATAGTTGTGACTTTTCATTAGGCCTCATTATTAGCTTTATTAAAAGTGACCTTTCAGCTAGCTTTCCTTTTGACACTATAAATTCATGTAACTAGCCTTTTGAAGGAACACTACTTTTTGGACATTTTTGAATGATATTCTGCCAAATTTGTGAGGCAAACTTTTCTCTATTTTCGTTCAAAGATTTGTTGGCTACCTAGTGTTCTAGTTGTGTCATCCATTTTCTTTGTTGAAAATCGAACTTATCACTACTCGTAGTGTGTATGCTCAAACATACCAAGGTTCCTACTTTTCTAAGTAGCGGGTCGAGGTTCTCATATTCTCCATCTGACCACCTTGAAAACTTATAAACATTTGGGTCAATATTTTCTAATATTGGTTCGTGTTTGTTTTTTAGATCATTTTCATTTCCATTCCATTCCATCTTTTCGTTTCATTATAACCAAACCTACAAAAACTTTATATCCATAAATCCATCTACATAAACTTCATATCCATAAACCCATCTTTGAATCCTTTTACATAGCTTTCGCCATTATTTACGTTAAAACATCCTTTTGAACAAATCGAACGCTACTTCTTCGTAGACGATCGGGCAAACTCACATACGACTCGACTCACCTCAAGGCGGATCGTATCATTTGTATCAGAGCTACAAAAACAAGGAGTACGAGCATTCAAAATTACTCCAGGAATAGTCTGTGACTCATCAAGTAAGTTTCAAAAAAAAATTCGAAAAAAAAATTCAAAAAAAAAAAACAAAATCTGAATATTTGAACATAATTTTACTCCTTCTCCATTTTTCAATCCTGAAACTTTTACCCTCTCATCCACTTCCATCCTTGACCTTTTTTCCACACTATACCCGAATTAATTTCTTTCTTTTAAGCCTACCCAGTTTTAAATCACATCATCCTTTGTTACCCATTTGAAACCGACCACCTAGACTAAGGTTAAGCCTTGGCGAATCTGCTTATGAAATCACGAGAAAGGTAAAGAGAGGTAAAAGGCACGAGTGTTGTGAGAGCATTAGAGTGTTGAAAAAGCCGATCTTGAGTGCAAACACGAGTGTGAGTGCCATTCAAATTTTATTGTGAGTGACTAGTGAGGTTTGTGGTAAGGTATTCATTTTCTGTTTTGTTTTATTCATTTTTCTTTTCATCTATTAATCATGTCTCGAGAAGAGTTTTCAGCCTTTGAATTTCAATATTTGTTGAAAGAGATGGAGTGCATGCTCAATCGAAAAATCAAGCCTGTCTAAGAAAAGCTAGACCATCGAGCAAGAGTTCAACGAAAGCAAATTGTTCCAAGTTAGAAAAAGGAGTCAAGAACATCACAGAGACACACATCTGATGACTACTCGAGAAGAGATTTCTATCGTGATACCTATTCGACAAGAAATTCGAGTAGAAAGAAAGAAAGCTTCGAGTCTAAGGTCTTTCGAGATAACGAACGAGGGAGCCCAAGTAACTCTTCGTATGCATCCACGAAGACTCATTCTCGAAGAATTGATCGTGAAATCTATCTAAATGATTTCACATCTTTCGAACAAAATACTTATCATGCTGATTCACTTGTATTGTCTTCAAGTTGTAAAGAAAAAATGAGAGAAAAAGAAATGAAAGAGAGGCAAGAGGCGAGTAAGAGAGAAAATGAGAGATTCTTGAAAGAGATTGAGAAAGTCATTGAAAAAGCCGTTGAAAAAGAAAAAGAACAAAAAGAGAGTGAAAGAAAAGAGAGGCAAAAGATTATCATGAGAGAAAACGAGTGGATTCTAAAAAAATCGAGAGAAGCGAAAAAGAAAAGAGTGTGTGCAAGAAAGTAAAGTTGAAAAGAGAGTGAGCAAAAGAAAGCGTGGAAGAAACAATTGTTCTTGAAGAAAAGAAATGAAAGAAAAGTTGATAGAGGGCAAGAAAAGAGAGTGTTGTTTCCACTAACCAATCTGTGAATTCTTCTCTTCTTACCTCTTCTTTTCGTGTTCCTAACAATCCGTGTGACGAACTTCAACTTCAATACTTTCCGATGAGAGATGCTTTTGTATGATCGAAAAGGAAAGGTTGAAGATAAAATCCAACCGCAAGTATTCAAAGATAAGGAATCTTTAGAAATCGAGCCACGGCAAACAGGTTTGAAAGTTGTCGGTAAAATTTTCAATGGCTTAATTTATAAAAGATCCCCTTATTTTGATTTAATTAACCCTTATTCTTTGTTTGTGGTTGATAAGTCCATTCTAAGAGGAAGTATGAGGCAGTGTTCTCTTGAATTGTTTTGTGGTGTAAAACTTGTTGATGACGTCCGATTAAATCGGCAAGCACATAATATCATCTTACATGGTAACGATTCTTCACGAAAGACATTTAAGTTGTTTGATTGTGGTGATTATGTGAATCAACTACGCCTTGTGCAAAATCTTTAAATTTATGCCCATCTCATCTCCGATGAATGTAAGGAGTTTGGATTATTTGTTTTGTATATGCACAAATTCTTTTGGATCAGCATGTTTGAAATCATGACACGCATGAAACCTTTGTTGCATTTTCTAGCAAGTGAACAAACTTATGTGTTTAAACCTAGAATTTGCTATTTTGGTTCGATATGTGAAAAATTCAAGCATTCCAAATTTTGTGTGACCAATTTTGTTTGATTGATGCTTGGCTTTTGACTAAGGGAGCGAAATTTAAAATTATGAATACAATATAAAATCATTCCTTGATCATTTTATTTGGCTATCCATAAATTTCTTGTGTCATTTTAAAAGGTAAGGCCAACTCATATTTTTGATCCCGGCATTGATTCAAGATGTCCCTTAAAGTTGAACATCTACAAGTGTCACTAACCCTTTACTTTTCGTGAAGGTGATACTTTGAGAAACGCGAGTTGTTCTTGTATTTCTCCTACATTTCAGGTTAGTTCAAGTAAAGAGCAACGACTTTACTATCTTTCCAAGAGGGAGGTTTACGTTGATTGAAAAAGGTCTGCTCAAACCGATCCACATTCATTCATTCATATGGGAAAACAAGGTGAGTTTTCTGAATCTTTTAAGATTCAACCACCCCTTTGAATGTTGATGGAAACATTGTTGATGTTTTGGTTTCTGAAACGCATTCGTACCTTGATGAGGTTTATTGTTTTTTTTATTAGTAATGGATGGTTTGAAAATGATGAGATCATTACTAACAATGGTTGTGTCGTTGATGTGCATTCTTTGATCTATGGAAAAACCACATGTTTAAACAAGGCTGTGCACATAAAACTTGTGATGTATGAGTGTTTTATTTATATGCATGCTCTATTACCAAATTTGAATATCCAACTTGCAAAGGTAAAACTTGTCAATTATTTTGAATTCGGCAATCGATCAAGTGCTCAAGTATGCACCAAGACTTCGAAAAGGAATTGTTCATTCTTGATTCATCATTTTATTACTCCTTGTCTTTATGATGATGATAATATTTTCTTGTGTCAAGCTGTGAATAAAATTTCAGAAAGTTCCTCCTAGTTTAACCTTCATTGTATCACTAACTTGTTTTATTCTTTTGTAAGTGACAATGTGAGGTGGTACCCTCTTAAAGAGGGAGGGCTGATTTGTGATCTTCAGAAATTTTTTTTTGAGAAAATGGCTCGATTTGAGGAAAAATCATCTTCAAGAAGAGGGGTATGATGCGATCCCAGTCGCATCATGTTTCGGTACATCTCGACGACATCAAGATTGGCCTAAACTCGAGGGGCCCAAATGCAAAATGAGACCTTTAAATTCATTTATGCTGTTGGAATAAAGACTTGATTTATCTTAGTTACTTTAGTCTTTAATTATGTCTTATTTATTAAATACATATTTTAATTATGACATGCATTATGTGTTCTGCATTTAATAAAGTCATACATTATGTGACTCCGATGTTAGTTTAAGTCAGCTTCATTAAATTAAGTCTTGCATTAAGTAACTCATTTGTTCATTTAGTTTGCATTTTAAACCATGCATTTAAGCATCTTAGTTTAATAAATGAGTTGCTGGACATTTATTCAACTCATCTTAGTTTAATTAATAAGTGTTTTTGTTGAACTTTATTTAATAGTTGCTTCTTTAAATAATCTAGTTCCTAGGATAATTTATTGATGCATGAATTTAAGTTCATTTAATAATGCTTCTCTTAATTAAACTTGTTGCTGGAATAAATGATGCATAAGTGTTAGTTCATTTATTTAAGTTAGTTGTTAATTTGTTTTAAGCTTAATAAATGAATAAATGTGACGGTTACATGTGTTAATTGCAGGTGACTTTTTAGCTCCCATCTATTATTATTAAAGGCTGTTATGCATTCAATAAGGTGACTTTTCAAGAGATTTCAGTTACAAAAGAGAGGGTTGTTACAAAGAGGCTTTAAATATCATTAAGAAGTTGTTTCTATCAATTAAAGGAGAGCATTATTCTTCTTTAAATTAGGCAGCAACTTTGTTTCATCTTCCATAACCGTTTGCTTCATGAGTAATCATTACATGCATTCAATTCTCCATCAAAGAAGCTGGTGTCTTTTCGGTTGCTCATGGAGACTTCAAAAGACTTTGAAAGCAACTTAATTGAAGAAGTAAATCACATTGAAGGCTAGAGTTACTTGGAATAGAATTTCTATAGTTGTGACTTTTCATTAGGCCTCATTATTAGCTTCATTAAAAGTGACCTTTCAGCTAGCTTTCCTTTTGACACTATAAATTCATGTAACCAACCTTTTGAAGGAACACTACTTTTTGGACATTTTTGAATGATATTCTGCCAAATTTGTGAGGCAAACTTTTCTCTGTTTTCGTTCAAAGATTTGTTGGCTACCTAGTGTTCTAGTTGTGTCATCCATTTTGTTGAAAACTGAACTTATCACTACTCGAAGTGTGGTGTTCAAACATACCAAGGTTCCTACTTTTCTAAGTAGCGGGTCGAGGTTCTCATATTCTCCATCTGACCACCTTGAAAACTTATAAACATTTGGGTCAATATTTTCTAATATTGGTTCGTGTTTGTTTTTTAGATCATTTTCATTTCCATTCCATTCCATCTTTTCGTTTCATTATAACCAAACCTACAAAAACTTTATATCCATAAATCCATCTACATAAACTTCATATCCATAAACCCATCTTTGAATCCTTTTACATAGCTTTCGCCATTATTTACGTTAAAACATCCTTTTGAACAAATCGAATGCTACTTCTTCATAGACGATCGGGCAAACTCACATACGACTCGACTCACCCCGAGGCGGATCGTATCATGGACCATATCAACCACTTCAATGTAGTGTTGTAATTCCACTACGTTTGCTATATCTCGATTTAGACCAGCCAGGAATCGGGCCATCGTTACTTTGGGATCTTCTTGGACATCCGCTCGAATCATCGCGATTTCCATCTCTTTGTAGTAATCCTCAACACTTTTGGACCCTTGCGTGAGATTTTGGAGTTTTTGGTGCAACTCCCGGTGGTAGTACGCAGGGATAAATCGTCGCCTCATCACCGCCTTCATTTCGATCCATGTAGAGATAGGACGTTCACCGTTACGCCTCTGACTAGTGGTTAGTTGTTCCCACCAAATCATGGCGTAGTCTGAAAACTCTATTGCTGCTAGTTTCACCTTTTTATTCTCGGAGTAATTGTGACAATCGAACACCAACTCTATCTTTTTTTCCCACTCAAGATAGGCCTCCGGATCCGATCTACCTTGAAACGGTGGAATAGTCAGTTTAATGTTTTTGAGATCATCATCTTCGCGTCTTCGATCTTGTTGTCAGTGTTGCCTACATCGATCACTAGCATTAGACTCTTGTTCGCTTTCAAGATCACTAAGGTCATTTGCTTCATCGTCTTGGACCCTTCGTCTTCCCCGATTCTGATTTGGCCTCTCCCATCTTAGTCTAACCCCCTCGTGTGCTCTTTCATGCTGGCCATTCGTTTCAACTTGGAACAAACGGTCTTCGATGGGATTGAGTCTTCGATGGGATTGAGCCTTCGATCTAGGAGTCGCTCCATTTCTCGTAATAAGGCTTGCATGTTTAAGTCGGGGACGTTGCGAATGGGTTGTCTTGCCGGACGATCTTCCACGTTGTGATCTGACTCTTGTGACATTAAAACGTTGTTAAAGTAAACCTCACCACAAAACCTCACAATCTCTCGAAAAGGAAAAGCAGATGTTTCTCTCACACTCGTGTTTACACTCGAAATTAGGCTTTTACCTCCACTCTATTGCACTTACAACTCTCGTGCCTTTTACCTCTCTAAACCTTTTCTCGTGATTTCGTAAGCAGATTCGTTAAGGCTTAGTCCTTGGTCTAGGTGGTTGGTTCAAAAGGGGTAACAAGTGATTGATGTATTCGGTTTCGGGTAGGCTGAAAGAATAGGGAATTGGGTTAAAAGTGTGGCGTATTAGGAAGAGTAGGATAGAAGATGGATTGGAAACTATATCAAATCAAAGCTTGACGATCAACTAACAATTGAATTGCATAAATCACTTTTTTTTTCGATTTTTTTTTGGAATTTTTTTTTAAAACTTGTATAACTTTTTTTTTGTACTATATCAGCAAACTAAATACAATAGAAGCACTTTTGTACACGATTTTTTTTTCTCGGCTGCATAGATTTTTGCTTTTATAATAACAGCAACAAACCAATCAAAATGAGAAAACTTCGGTATACGAAATTTTTTTTTCTATACTCTTTTTTTTCTGAACCTACCTCGGGAATGCTTCGCTTCCGCTTCGAACGTCTAAGCTTCTTGTTTTAGGTAGCTCTAATACCAGATGATATGATTCGCCTTGGAAGAGTCTAGTCGTATTAGTGTGCCCGATCGTCAACAAGAAGTTACGTTGGGTTTAATTGAAAAGGTCGGATGAAGGAAGGAAGGATATTGGTTTTGGGTTCGGATTAGAATAGGTAAGAAGAATTTGAAAGTTCAGGTTTGGAGTCCGAATAGGTATGGATGAAGGAATTGGTTCAATTAGGTAAAGGGGAATTGAAGAAATGGAATAGTCGGTTTAGGTACAATTGGTAAATGGAGAAATGGGGTTGAACAAAAAGTGCAAACAAGAACCAATACCGATTTGGTATCGACCCGTTGTTTATAAGCTCTTTTAGTTCGGTTTGGAATTGGTAAATGAAAACCTCGACCCACTATCTAACAAGATAGGAACCTCGGTATGTTTGAACGCCACACTACGAGTAGTGATAAATTCGGTTTCGACAAAGAACAACGATTGACACACTAGACGTTAGGAAGCCAATCGAATCTTTTAACAAAATTTGAGAAAAAGTTTTGCCTAACAAATTTGGCAGCATAACATTAACAAAAGTCTCCAAAAGTTCTTTACATGAAAAAAATAACAAGTATTTATAGGCCTAAAGTCTAGGTAGTCGAATGGCTTTTCACGCTTACAAATTAAGTAAAAGAAAATTCTAGAAAATTAATCCTTAATGTGCATGACTAGATTCTGCTATGGAACATGAATTGTGAATGCTTCACGTTTAAGAAATGACAAGTGAATGAATGAAGCTCCAAGGGACACTTGCTAGGTTCGGCCTCCCTTGTTTAATGAAGCAATTAAGTGGCAACCTTTAGCCAAAAATCATGAATTAAATGGTGTAACTCCAAGGGCCAAAATAGGTGTGAATGCCGTAACCTGAAGAGTCCATAGGTGTGAACATGGTGAACCAAAAGGACTTGTTGTGTGAACACAATGTGAACAGAATGTAGAGGTTCATGCAGGAAGTCATTCGGCCAACCATCTCATGCATGTATTATGTCCCTTTGACCGAATAGTCACTTGTGTAGATGAAGGGGTAGCACAACATTCATGGCTCTTGGTCATTCATGAACCTTTGGAATTAATGTACCTTGCCATTCAAGCATTCCACCGATTCATGCATCTTGAGTGTCCATGCACCTTAGCCGTCCATGCACCCTCCAAAAGACATGTTGCTTCAAGCTCCATACATCCATTGAGTTTCTACAAGAAAATGTGAACAGAATTAATTCAAGCTAATGTGAACACAAATGTAAACATTAAATTCGGTTATGACAATTTAATTAATATCAATAAACACTTTTAAGACATATTTAATAAAACTAATGTGAACTAAATTTAATATGTGGTTTATTAATTAACTAATTAATGAACTTATTAAATAAAAATTTAATAGCAGTCAAATGAAGTCAAAGTAGTCTTCATGAGCTAGAATTCAACTCATGAGCTAAAACCGAGCTGGACTTGGACCCATGAGCTGGTAGTGAGCTGGACCCGAGCTGGTGAACTGGAAGTGAGCTAGTGGCGAGCTCGATGAGTTGAGCTGGACTTGCAGCTAGTTGCATGGTGAGTTCAAGGAACTGGAATCAGCTTTCTCGGAGCGTCCTAATGGCGTTTCAATCCAAAGTTGAGCTACAAAAGCTATGATGGACTCCTTAAACTTCTTGGCTCGAGCTCGAGTAACAGGACCTTGTGGTAGCACCATAGAATCCTCGCTCGAACTAGCTGAACCATGGGGCGCAATCACATCAGTTACATTTTTATTTTTCAGCTATTATATGTATTTTAGCTAATTTTGAAACATAAACCGATTATTGGAGGAATGGAAATAAGTAATAGAGAGAGAAATCTCGGTTGAACATTCAGAAAGGTTGAATAATATAGATGGAGCGTAGCTAGGTCACATGTATGGTGCTGAGTGCACATCATGTGTACAAGAAAGGTACGAGATACTATGTAGTAGCTAGGTCACATGTGTGATACAGGATGTATCCCACGTAGACAAGAGAGCTACGAGAGAGATAAATGTAGCTAGGTCGCATGTGTGATTCCAAGTGAAGGACATCATGTAGACAAGAGAGCTACGAGATAAATTGGCTAGGTCACATGGGTGGTACTAAGTGTTCACCATGTGTACAAGAGAGCCGAATTATATGAAATATGATAGTGGAGCAGTGTGCTGAAACCATCAAGTATCGAGGATTGATCCGAATTGTTCAACGGGATAATTTTACAGTGGCATTGTAATCATGGACTTATACTTGTGATGTATGAAATGTGGTGAAAATGAATTGTGATATGTATGCTAAGTGAGGTTAATACAAAGAAAGTGTGAAAGAGTGAATTTGCAATAATACTGTTTTGGACAATAGCAGTGACGTGACTTTGAAAAATCACCAAAAATAGTATAAATTTAATTAGAGGCTTAATAAGATATGAAATTAAATTTAAATGAGTCTATTTTCATATAAAAGAAACAGATCAAGCAAAAGAACTCTATATTTTGAGATATTTATATTTGTGTGTGACTTGTTCAGATTGACTATGTGATCCCCTGTTCTAACTTTGATAAATCATTAAAAATTGTAAAAAAATAATTAAGAAATATAGTTTATATTTCTAGATTCCTTATTGAGTCTAGTTTAAAATGAAACATGTTTCATGGCTATTTGAATTGTGTACTGGGAGAAATTCAACTTGTAGTGAATAGAGGTCAGATTGGTCAAGCTGTATAATAGGGGAAACTTTAACTAATAAAATGTACTAATTGGCTGGACCAAAAATTCTAGAAAAAAATTAGTAAGAAGTTATATGAGTCTAGTTTCAGGAAAATTTTACAGATTTGAATTTCAAGTTTTGTAACTCGAGTTATGATTTATTTAGTGAACATGATGCAAGAGAGACAGCTCAATCAAAGTGGAGTAAATATTGAAATTAAAAGTAGATACACTTGAGTTAATGTGTAAACATATTAGATTCTTTAATTATTATTTATATACTTACTTACTAAGCTATATAAGCTTACTTTCTTTTCTCTCTTTTGCCTTATAGTGTCGTCCGGTATTGCTCGGGAGTTAAGGATCATTGAAGATCTGCCACACTATCAATACTTTTGGGTATTTGAACTAAATATTTCTTTTGAATTATGGCATGTATAGTAGGCTTCGTTATTTTGTTACGTGTCATAATTGCCTAGGTTTAAAATATTGGTTACATTATTTACCAAATTATTTTGTATAAGCCATTGAAGTTGGCTAATATTGTTCAATACATATGTTATAATGATACATTATCTATTTGGATGACATATTTCTATTTCGGTTTCATTTAATGATATATATTATGAGCTGGTAATACCTCATACCCTGTTTCGAAGTGGAACACGGGTAAGGGGCGTTACAGTTTGCGTCTTGGTCTTAGAAGTAATAGTTAGATGGATAGGTTCGAATAAGCAGAAGGAGTTCAAAAGGAAATGTAAAGGGTAGTGATAGGTTCAGCTAAGGAAACAAGAAAGGATGTTGAATAGATGGTTCGGTTTGGAAACAATAATAAGGAGATAATGTAAGGTGGGGGATGGAATAGTGAACTTAATGTCAGGAAAGATTCAACACTAAAAAGGGTCACCCCGATTCCTATATTGTTAAGGTGGATAAATGGAATAGAAGGATAGGTGAACGCCACACCAAAGATGGTGATAAGTTCAAACAAGATTGGTAGACACCTCTAGCACAAACTAGATAAGTCTTCAAAACTTGTACGAGATATGAGAGGAAGCAACCTCACAAGAACAATGTTCATTCAATAATTTGGAAAAAGTCCTTTTACAAAGAAATGAGTAAACTATTTATAGTTTAACATGTGTAGCCGAATGGACAAATTAGCTAGCTTAAAGACTAAGTAAATTCAGCTAGGAATCAACTAGAATAACCTAGAACAAGTTATTTAATTTGCTAAGGGTAGATTCATGTAACACCCCTCGCCTGTATCCCTCGCCGGAACAGGGTTCGAGGTGTTACCCAACTTAAACTCAGTCAATCACACAAAAACCGTGTCGAAAAATTTCAATCAATTTAAAATTTTCTTTTCACATACAATCTGTCCCATATATGGGCTTACGAGGTCCAAAACATTAAAACCTTATACATGCCATAGACTCGAAATACTAGGATTTACTTACACCATTAGCGTGAGCTCGAAGTGTGATAATATCTCCGGCGAACTCCAACCCGAGCAAGTAACTGGAGCCAACAATCTATAAAACAGAGGAATGTAACAACGGAGTAAGCTTTCATAAGCTTAGTAAGTTTTCAGCAATGCAAACAAACAAACGCAATTATACTTTGATTATTCAATTTCTCAAAAGGCCATTTTCTAGATATATTACCATTTGGCTGAATATACACAAGTACATACTGCACATTCAGCATTCTTATAATATTTAATCTGAATTCATATAACATAAATAAATCAAATGCTCTCACTTACTTTCACACCTTGACCGAATGTATCATGGTCATAGATATAATTATAACATTTTATTCACATATGTATCACATTATACACTTATGATTCCATTCAAATCGAACTCACATATGAGTACATAGTGCGTACCTGGCTCACTTAATGTATTGAATGTATTCATTTGTCAATCTAATACGAGGTGCCTTAACCTTAGACTTTTATTCATTCATCGGCATTTACTGTTAGGCTCGAGGCCGATATCGAAAGCCCGAATAGTATCTCACGGCATTATAGCATGCTAGGCTTAAAGGCCCGAATAGTATTCCACCAGCATCATAGCCTGCTAGGAACGAAGGCCCGAATACACATCACAGGCACGAAGCCTGCTAGGCACGAAAGCCCAAATACACATCACCAGCACGAAGCCTGCTAGGCACGAAGGCCCAAATACACATCACCGACACGAAGCCTACTAGGCACGAAGGCCCGAATACACATCACTGGCACGAAGCCTACTAGGCACAAAGGCCCGAATACACATCACTGGCACAAAGCCTACTAGGCACGAAGGCCCGAATACACATCACAGGCACAAAGCCTGCTAGGCACGAAGGCCCGAATACACATCACCGGCACAAAGCCTGCTAGGCACGAAGGCCCGAATACACATCACCGGCATAAAGCCTGCTAGGCAAGGCCCAAATATAATACCAGCACTAGGCCTGCGAGATTTATCCCGGATATAATTCCAGCATATAGCCTGCGGGTCTTTAAGCCAGGATACACATCAAATATCATGCATATTAAATCATATATTAACACATCTCATTCAATATATCACATTAGTAGTCATTTGCTACATTCGGATATAAGCTCCATATGAACACCATCATTTACATTTCGGTTCAAAAGTCATACATAAATTATTTATCGCACAACTTAATTCCAGTAGAACCAAAAGGTCACAATTCATCTAATATGTTCATATTGCTCACTGATTCGTACACAACCTTTCAAATTAGCAATTATAAGATGGTTCCGCACATAGTCCATCCTTATCGATAATTTACGATGGTTTTACCCTTACTCACATATAGGCATTTTTACCTATGCTTCTCAATTCACATTCGTAATTCAATTCCAATCGATTTAACATGCATAAGTACATATCGCATACCTGACCAACTTAATGTATTTGAACGAATTCGATTGTCTATTTAACACAAGGTCTCATAGTTGAACATAAATATGAAACCATTTCTTATACGTTCGATTCACATCAATCATCAAATTCATTTAATTCACATGTACTTAATTAGGTTGTTCGTACCTGAATAATTACTATACGGAACGAATCCACATATCGTATTAGCCCATAGTCTTATAGCACCACACTTTTAATAGTTTACCTCATCGAAGTTCACATTTAATCACTTTAGTACCAAGCCACCTTCGGCTACCACAACTGACTAAATATAATAATTTTATACACATCATGGTTTCCTTTAGATGTTCAATAATCACAAATCGTGATATCTCCACCAGCACATATACGGCATAGTTTATTCATTGTAACACTTATTTAGTGATCAAATTTCCAAATCCAATTCAACTTAGGCATAATAGCCATAATCGGCTTATAGCCTTAAATCATTACATATTCGGCACATTAACTAAATAAAATTTGCATTCCCTTTACCATATTAATTTAACTCTTAGGCATATAAAAAGGAATCAAGCTTAAACACTTAAGAACTTACCTTGAATGTTGCCGAACGATTACAACGGCTATTCGATTACTTTCTCTTTTCCCTTATCCAAATTTTGCCCCTCTATGCTCTTGAGCTTCAATTCAAAGATTTTAAACTAGTCATTATTCGACTATTCGAGCATCACTTTCAAAATATAATATATATAATATATTCGACTTTCACACCTACTAGTCATAGTAAGCTTATAAGAAATCAATAAGCAACTCATTAACAAATTTTTGTCAATGTTGACCACATAATAAAAATTTCACTGCAAGCTGTCTTCCTGAGCAACAGTCACTAACTCATTAACAACTCATTAACAAGTTTCATTGTTTGACTAATCTAACCACTCCTTACTACGAATCAAATTTCTCATTGTACAAAATTCAAAATATGTTCTCATTTATTTCATTTGAAACTAGACTCATTAAGGAGTCTAAGAATATAAATTTCATCTTATGAACATTTTTGTACAATTTATAATGATTTTATAAAGACAGAACAGAGGATCTATAAGTCATTCTGACCCTATCCCAAATCACTTCAAATATCTCATTATCGGCAATTCTTTTTCTCACACGGTTTATTTTATAAGAAACTAGACTCATTAATATTTAATTACATAATTTATTATGCTTCTAACTCATCTCCCATAATTTATGGTAATTTTCCAAAATCACGTTACTGCTGCTGTCCCAAGCAGATTTATTTCCAAATCACTCTTTCACACATACCTTGCATGCATGTTATTTAAACATGCATATCACAAATCAATCATCACATACCTATAACTTCACCTATCTTCCATTTTTCATCAAAAAACATGAAACAACAATCATTTTCTTCATGCAAAAATTTATCATGTTTGCTAGTAAATTTAAAGATAAAACCGAAAGTGTAAAGGTTTAAGTACCTTACAGCAACAGCATGGAAATAATCAATTTAGGTCATAAAACAACAATAGAAATTCATATTTGAACAGCATAAATTTGCTTACATTGGAACAATAAATCGGCAGCTATAATTCTTGTTTGAACAATATAAAAACCCAAAATTTTGGACATTAAGGCAGCAACAAAAATTCATATTTGCTCACCACAAAACACATGATTTTGGTCATCAACAACCCAACTATTCATCTCATAAACTCAAGCCGAAAATCGAGAATCATGCATGGGGTTTGCATGCTATAACAACTTACTCAATAATCCAAAATCATCAAATTTTATTTCATTTCACTTACCAGCCAAAAGAATAGCAACGTACTAGTCGAATCCCATTCCGAGCCTAGCCTTGTGCAAGCTCCTTCCCTTTCTTCCTACTACATTCTCCCTTTCCCTTAGCAAGTTTCTTGAGGAAATCAGCCCCTAAAGCAAACATGCAATAAGCTATCCCCTCACCTCACCCTTCCAATGAACAAAGAAATTCCAGCTGAAAAATTCTCTCCCTCTTTTTTTTTCTCTAACTTTCGGCTATCAAGAACAAGGATGGACAACATTGTTCTTTTCACCCTTTTCTTCTTCTTTTTTTTTTAATACTTATTTCCTATTATAAAACCATGTAGTCATTATAATATTAATACAAAATGCATATATTTTGTATCCCATACCATCATGGCCGGCCACTTCCTCTAAAGTGGGGAATTTGACATGCAAGTCCATATTTTTTTCCACCATGCATTATTTGCCCACTACAATTTAACCTATCACATTTCCAAAGTTTCACACATAAGTCCTTTCTAATAACTTTCACATACAATTGACAAAATCAAAGCATGAAATTTTCACGCATGCACTTTCACATATATATTAAACACAAAATATAACATCTAATTATTTCTGTGACTCGGTTTTGTGATCCCGAAACCACTTTCCGACTAGGGCCAAATTAGGGCTGTCACAATTCAGCTGATGGGAACTCCATTGGATAGCTTCATGTGTAAGCAAAGCATCTTGAATGAATGTGAAGCCTTAGAAGCTCAATGGTTTGTCTAGGTTCGGCCATGGGGTGCATAAAGCTTCCAAGAGGTGTCTCTTGGCTGAATAGGTGCATAAAAACTCAAAAAGTTCTCCCACATACATTCAGCTATGCATGGAACTTGGAAGGGAGCTTGAATCTGGCCGTACATGAACTTGCAATAAATACCCTTCATACATGCATGTGTGCCGTCCAAAGGGAATGTATTCTTCATAATCCAAAGCATGTAATTAGTCTTCCATGTACATGAACATAATTCCTCCAAGCATTGAACCGAACCATGCATGAATATTCTCATTCATTGAACAAACCCGTACATGCACCTAGCCTTTAATGTATCTCCACATTCGGCTGAACCTACAAAGACATGAACACATTTAATTATATCATTTAATCATAATTAAACAGCAACTAACAACCTAAATAAAAACTAACTAATTTTAGACATATTAAATTAAAATTAACTAGCATATTAAATTCGACTAGCTCAAATAAACAAAAACAATTAATGAACTAATTTGAGCTAAGGAATTCGGCATGAGCTATAGCAAATTAAGCTAAAACTTTGTTTATTAAAATGAAGTAAGAAACGAGCTAGAAGGAAGCTAAAACGAGCTGAAACAAGCTCAAGTGAGCTGGTTGGAGCTGAATTGAGCTGGGCGAGCTGGAGAGGAGCTGAAGTCAGTTTGCAGAAGAGTGCATTGAGTCTTCAAAGAGATGTCCACAACTTCTCCAATGTCAAGGGGCTTTGTTTCATCCCAAAGTCGAGTCAACAAAGTTGTTAAAGCTTCTTGAAGTCGCTTGGTGTGAGCTCGAGTCATGGGACCTTTTGGCAGCACGATAGGATCTTGATTCTCACTTGAGAGAGCCCCGGGCGTGCATACATCAAGTTTTCGCATTGCAGCTCACTTCCGGTACTTTGTAGACTCAAACTTCTTTTGAAAACAAGCATTTCACCTTCAACCGCATATTTCAGATCTTCTTCTTCGTCAGTGGGAGCTTCAAACTTTTCTTCATTGTCTTCCTCTGATTCAATTTCACAGTTCGCTCGCACCACCATAGCATTTCGGTTTGGACATTGACTCACAATATGCCTCCTCCCGAGGCACTTAAAGCACTTAATGTCCCTCGTTTGATTGGGGAAGCTTTCAACGGCCTTGCCTTTACTTGATTCGACCACAGGCTTAGTCAACTTTATTAGCTCCATTGGCTCTTTGGCTTGGCTCGATGAAATATGCTGTAACCGTAAACCTAGCCTAGACATTATGGTCAAATCTGGCGATGTCATATTGGGTGTTTTTCGTAAAGTGTTATATCAATGAAAACTCTTACTATATATATTTAACCTCATTGTGTGTTTCTGATTTATGTCATTCATTTCAAAACTTGTGTCACTAACCAAAAAGTATTTACTTTAAAATCGTTATTCATTTCCAAAAATATCATTTTATAGCGGATGCTTTTTAAAATAGTTGCGTACTTACGTTTACTTTGTAAAAACATTGCTTCTTTTGAAAACTTAAGTTTTTTTATCTCTAGCAGTTTTAAGCCAAAGCAAATAAAAACCCAAATTTAAGTTAAAATCCATAGAGGCCTTATTACAGTAAAAATACCCAAATTAAAATAAAAATTAAGCAAATATGATAGTAAATGCGGTTGTGTGGCTGCCTTTGAGTCCCTCGCAGCACTGATCTGCCTAAGCCCGGGGGATTACTTGTACAGATAAACAGATGGGTGAGTTTACAAAAACTCAATGTGTAATCTCATTATAAGCAAACAGTTAGAAAACAAACATAGTCTGGGCCTAAGCCCTTTTTAATAATAGTGCCAATATCAGTTTGGGCTTTAGCCCATCTCAATACAGAAACAGTCATGTGTTTGGACCTTGACCCATTACAGTAACAATGATCAGTGCTGTAAAGTTTAAATAGTATATAAGTCGTATCCATCTAGCCTCTACACTCCAACTCTGTCCAACCCTGCACTCCATGTGGGGATATAATCAACCCACCCATCCCTACACTCCAGAATTAGCATCGGTTGCGGCACAAACAGTAATATGTAGCTGGGCTGCCAGTAATTTAGGCACGAAGCCTTTCAGTACACTTCCTCCGATCAATATAAACCCATTCCCATGCAATGCATCATACAGTAATGTCATGTCATATCATAGAGTCATACATGTATCCATTACAGTTTAAATAACATTTTAAAATACGGTTATACATGCACATTTATATATATATATATAAACCTCACATAGGGGCAAAACAATCATTTACCATATAGGGGTATTTCAGTCATTTTACTAATTAGGGGTCTAGGTACACTTACCGACCCAACAGTAGGTCCATAGACATCTTGGGTGACCCATGCAACCTTAACCGTCAAACAGTGAAAATGGGCCCATAGCCCATACTGCGGGCCCATGTGCACCCATAAGCCCGTGTGGCCCACATAGTCCAAAAATGGCATTGGTCGTGTGGATACACAGCCTGGCCCAATATTCTCCCACATGCCCATGTGGTTTACCCGAGTGGGGCCTACATGCTCGTGAGGCACACACGGCCCGGTTCGGCCCATGAAATCGCTCATAGATGGCCTCAGCGTTCATACACCCTTGTTTAAGCATTCGGACTACCATGTGAGCGATTGCACACCCGTGTGGTGTTGTCGACACTTATCATAGCTTTTGTCGATTTACGAATAAAGACAGTGTTTTTACACACCTTGCTTCTATTTGCTGAGAGAAGAGATTGCCCGCACCTTTGAACCCTATACTTAAACAACAATCTTCTATTAGTCACTTAATCTAGTACCCAATTGAATACACACAACTACCCTAATCGTTAAACATACACAATAACATACCTTCGATCAAGCCACGAGGGAAGTTCAGTCACCCTAATGCCAACTAAGGATCTCTTTCCTTCGAAAAGTTCCTATGCACCAACTGAACATAGGTAAACACTTAATCAATCAGCATCAAAAACAACACTATACTATTACACTAAAATCATCTAATCGCTAACCCCTTACCTTGATTGAACAACTGAAGCCCTTTTCGCCTTGTTAGTCAAGAAGGAACGATCACTTAAGCTCTCGGTTACAACTGAAATGCAAAATTGAGCACTTGCAATTCCCCAAAAAATTGACAGAGAGCAATGGGGAAGAGATCGGCACAGTGAAGGTAAAAGAAAGGGTAGTATTCAGCGAAGCGCAACCAATTAAGAGAAGAAAGAGAAATTGATCAAGAAGAAACCGATAGAGAGAGAGAGGAGAAAGAATCGATCAAGAACTAGGAGCCAAGAACAGAAAGAATTTGAGAGAGGGCAAGGAGTATTCGGCCAAGAACACAAAAAGAAAACAAGGGAAAACATAATTGCAAAAGAAGTAAGGAAGAAGAGAAACCGGTGAAAAGGGGCACTGTATAAAAGAGTAAAACTGAAATAGACCTAAAATGAAAGGTACCTGAGTGGTCAACAGCAGTATTCGACTATCAAAACAAAAAGTGAAAAAAACCCGAAAGCATCTACTGAAAACTGAAAATGAGGAGAAAAAGCAACCCAAAGACGAATTTTGAGAAGCAAGAGTTCTAATTCGGCACACACTCTTCCACTCCCTTCAAAATCCCAAATTTTCCTCCCCAAATCACTCAAATCATCCATCAAACTTTAATCCACTCCTCAAATCTCTCTAATCTCTCAACCATCCAATTCAAATTCCACAACAACTCTATATTATTTCGGTCAACCTCTACTACCCACATGGCATACGTAGCAAAATAAAACCCCCATTGTGCAACCCGGGACTCGAACTTCAGACCTCAGGTAACCATAGCACACAACTTATCCCCTAGACCAGCAGGCCTTTTCTGTCATGTTATGCCCATATTAATTTAAAAGCCTACCGACTAGAGACAAAGGTTTATTCCTTTAAAAACAAAACTTTTGCGCAAGCTAAGGCTTGAACCCAAGACTTCTCAAACACTTCCCAGAACACTTAACCACACTGAAGAAGATACATAGTTTATGTGAGCGCGCCTTATGAATCTCGTAGCTCGAGCAAGGATCCATGGAATTGCCTCAAGGTCCTGTTACAAGAGCCCGAGCCAAGGCTTTTAAAGATTCTATTTTAGCTCTTGTAGTTCGTATCTGGGACGATATTTCACCTGGTCACATCAAGGAAGATTGTTCCTCGAATTCACCTTGCATTTTTCTGCAACTTCAGCATAGTTCATTTAATTCACCAACTACTTCAGTTTCTTAAATTAGTTTTACTCTTTAATTTAATAAGTTCTTTAATTATGTTTTAATTTAATAAGTGATGCTTTTAATTAATCTAGTTCCTAGGATTATTTATTGATGCATGAGTTAAGTTTATTTAATAATGCTTCTTTAATTAACTAGTTGCTGGAATAATTGATGCATAGTTCATTTACCTAAGTTAAGTATTAATGTGTGTTATGTTTAATAAGTGTTTACATGTGTTTAATAAGCTCATTTTAATGTGTTTATTGAAGGAGTCTTTTCAAGTCATAACCGTTACAATTCAAGGCTGTTACAAATTAAATAAAGTGGCTTTCCAAGTCATTTTCGATTAAAAAGCAACAGGCTGTTACAAGAAGGGTTATACATCATTTAAAGGAGGTTTAAGGTGCATTATATCATCCAAATTAATTTTAGCAACAACCTTTTCCACTACCAGCCATTTTTACCAATTCAAAGGTCATTTCAAGCATTCAAACACCAATTAAGAAGCTAGTTAAGAGTTGGTGTCCATTTGGCTGACCAAGGGCTAACTCAAAAGTCATATTTCAAGCAATTAAAGTCATTCATTCAGCTGAATTTAAGTGAATTCAAGGATGGAGTTATTTGGCTCAAGAATGTGAAAAGACTTGAGTTTAATTTTAGCTTTTAATTGGCACATTAAGTTGAATGTTTGTGACTATTCGGCTAGCCTATTCTAGCATTATAAATAGGTGAAATCAACCTATGTAAAGGGACTTTTTGACTCTTCGTTAATGAAACTCTGCCAAAATTGTGAGGCAAACTTTTTCTCTGATTTTCGTTCAAAGATTCGTTGGCTACCTAGTGTTCTAGTTCTGTCAATCGTTTACTTTGTTGAAAATCGAACTTATCACTACTCGTAGTGTGGCGTTCGAGCATACCGAGGTTCTTATCTTTCTAGATAGTGGGTCAAGGTCACTTTTAACCAAACCAAAACTGAACAAAAAGGGCCTATAAACAACGGGTCGATAACATATCGATATTGGTTCTTGTTTGCACTTTTGTTCAATTCCATTTCTTTCCTTTACCATTTTGTACCAAAACCATATTCAAACTACCATTTCTTACCATATCGATCATTATTATTTTTCTTTACCAAATTCACGAAGACACATCATTCCATCCAGTACACCTTATACCGAACCAAAACTTCCTCTTATCCTTACTTCTTCCAACCCATTAATTTATATTCCGTCAAACCTTTCCTCTATTTAAACTGAATTAAAACCTTCTCAAATACAATTCTTTCGAAATTCCTTCTTCTAATTAAATTTCTAAACTAAATTATTGGTACTTTCTCATCGACGATCGGGCACTTGACATACAACTCGACTTATCTGAGGCAGATCGTATCAATAGTTGTGTCACTCTCTTGTTCCACTAAACATTTATGTGCAGCCTCCTACCTATTCTCATACCCAAGGCCTAATACTTCTAGGCCCAAAATTTGTGGCATTACATATTCTTACTAGCACCTTGGCTCCATTTGGAGGTGTTCGCAATAGAAAAGCCTCGAACAATGCTTTTTCACTTTAATTGCTTTTCTACTTTGATGGCCATGTGCACCATGTCCACCACCTCGACGTAGTGGTGTAACTCCACAATATTGGCAATGTCTCAGTTGAGACCAGCCAAGAAACGTACCATGGTTGCTTTTTCGTCTTCTTGTATATTCGTTATTATCATCACAAGCTCCATTTCTTTATAGTAATCCTCCACGCTCCTCAAGCCTTGAGTAAGGTTTTAGAGCTTTTGATAAAGCTCGCGATGGTAATTTGAGGGTATGAACCTTCGGCACATCATCGACTTCATTTCGACCCATGTGCGTATTGGGGGTTCTCTATTCCTTCGTTGGCTCGTAGTTAATTGGTCCCCCCCATAGTTATGTCAGAAAATTCAATTGCTTCCAACTTCACCTTTTTAGTCTTAGAGTAGTTATAACACTTGAACACTAGTTCGATCTTTTTCTCCAACTCGAGATAGGCTTTCAGATCGGATCAACCTTGGAAGGGTGGGATTGAAAGCTTGATGTTTTTAAGATCATCATCTATGCGGCCTCGTTCTCTTTGACCACATTCTCGTCGCCCCCTTCGCCGGTCACTTAAGTTGGACCCTTGATCACTTTTGGCTTCACTAGGGTCATATAATTCATCTTCTTGGATTCTTTGCTGGCCTTGGTTTCTTGTGGACCTTGGGGTGTCCTCTCCCGTCAACCTCGCTCATCGACTTGATCTAATCACTCTTGAATGGGTTCGAGCTTTTGATCGAATAACCGTTCCACTTTGCGCAACAAGACTTGAAGATTTAAGTCCGGTATGTTTCAAACAGATTTGCACATACATGAGGAATTTACGTAACAAATCATAGAATTCAATTTTTCATCACAATCAAACAAATCAAACTTCTATGTGAATAATCTTTATCACATACATCCAAAGTTTGTATAGACTAAATTACTTCAACGTCTTCAACAAACTTGCCCACACGAAACTTATCAAAAGAAAAATTTTCCCATAGACATGAGAATTCCTGTAACGCCCCCGTACCTGAGATCATCTCTGGAATCGACTACAAGGTGTTAACGGACTTAATTCATTAATTAAACAGCTCAAACAATTTATTTTTAAAATTTCCAAACAAGCTGGCTAACTGCGTCACAGTCACTTAAAAATTCATATCTCGAGTTCCAAAACTTGAAATTAAGATCCGTAAATTTTTCCTGAAACTAGACTCATATATCTATCTATTAATTTTTTTCTAGAATTTTTGGTCAGGCCAATTAGTACATTTTATTAGTTAAAACTCCCCTGTTTCAGGGTTCGACTACTCTGACCCCTGTACACTACGAATCAAATTTCTTTCTATACAGAAATCCAATGACTATTCCATTTATTTCACTTAAAAATAGACTCAATACAGAATCCATAAATATAAACTTTGAGTCCTAATTATTTTTACACAAATTATGGTGAATTTCTAAAGTCAGAATAGGGAATCCAGAAATTGCTCTGACCCTGTTTCACAAAAACATAAATATCTCATAAAATACAACTTTTTTACCTATTTTTTTTCTTCCAAATGAAAATAGATTCATTAATCGTCAATTCAATATTTTATTCATCATCTAATTCTATCTCTACTATTTTTAGTGATTTTTCAAACTCACGTCACTACTACTGTGTGATTCTATTTTATAGCCAATTTCACCATTTTATGGATTTCCATAGATTAGTTAGCACATAAAGCATACGTGTTATCAAATATAATCTCGATTAGCCACTCCAATAGCTAATCATTTTCAAACATTTCCATGCCATCCATGAGCTATATCATAAGATTATATACACAAAAGGATTATAATGATATAAATGCCATATTCCCAAAATATGCAAGCCACCATACCGAGATGGTCCGCTGATAGTGTGAGCGTGCCTCCAACTGTCCTGATCTCCAAATCGGCTTGTCAAAACTACAAGGAATGGAAGGGAAGGAGTAAGCATAAATGCTTAGTAAGTTCACATGCAAATAACAAATAACTTAACAAAGCAATTATACCAACCAACATTAGCATAATATCACCAAAACATATATCACATTTTTATTCATCATTCATCGTCTTACTACATTATTGTTGTCGTATCAAGTCTCAACCCGAGGGTTAAGTACATACTTGTCCAAAGTGTCCATTCCAGAACACGTCACTTGTATCTTGAGTATTCTTCCATTTCACTAGAATTTTACCCGTTGAACACATCGGAATATAACTAAGATACATGGAAAGTTTGCACATAAGTGCCACATATGTAGCCAAGCTACCATGTAACCCTCCCATAAGTGAACTCGGACTCAACTCAATGAGCTAGGGTGTTCGCATCCATAAGTGAACTCAGACTCAACTCAACGAGCTCTGATGCCTAGTTACATCTCACGAACTCGGACTCAACTCAACGAGTTCAGACGTTCGTATCCATAAGTGGACTTAGACTCAACTTAACGAGCTCGGATGCCCAAATATCCGAATCTATTCCTAAGGTTCAACGGGACTTTCCTCGTTCGTACTCCTTTACCATCCTCCTTGGAATACCCATGACGATACTTCGGTAGTCTTTCACATTTTTCACATAATTCATAAAATTTTTGCGTGTTGTCCAACAATGACCACAAAGCATAGAATTGCATGATAACAATCATAATATCGTATAAATAGCATTAAATGATTTAAAATAATGGTTATATTACAATATTTACATTTGAACTTACCTCATATGCGAAAATGGTCATTTTTACAATTTTGTCCACAACTTGGTATTTTGTCGATTTTAGCCCAAATTTCGATTTTCCTTGCTCTATCATTTCAAATATAGCCTAATTAGGACTCATATTATTCAAATCAACCCAAAATCATTTTTGGAAAAATTATAATTTTGCCCCTAAACTTTCACATATTTACACTTTTTCCCCAAATCTCGTAAATTAAACTTCATCCTATTTTCTTATGTTTCATGATATGCTGATCATTTTTCCCTTCTACAGAAACATCCAATTCTCACTCTAACATGTACTTATGAACATTAGGTATTTTTACCGATTATGTCATTTTAGTAGTTTTTGCGTAAAATCACTAACAAAAGTTGTTTAACACAATCTCAAGCTTCATATTCTACCATAAAACATCAAAATTCATGCATATCATTCATGGGTAAATTTTTAAATATAAACCCTAGCTCAAAATAATGGTAGAAACAGGTAAACCTAGCTACGGAGATTTCAAAAATGTAAAGAACATTAAAAACGGGCATAGAAATCACTTACAATCAAGGCTTAAAAGTGTTGAAACCCTAGCTATGGTGGAGACCAAAATTTGGCAGCAACTTATGGAGAAGATGATCATTTTTGTGTTATTTTTCCTATTTTATTTTATTTAATATTAAAATAACCAAAATGCCCTTCCTTATTAAACTTTCAAAAATTCCATCCATGTCCAATTTTTGTCCATAAACTTAGAAATTGGTCAAATTGCTATTTAAGACCTCTTAATTAATATTTCAAAGCAATTTCATACTAGAAACTTCTAGAATGCAAATTTTGTAACTTATTCAATTTAGTCCCTAACTTCAAATTAAGCACTTTATGCATAGAATTTCTTCACGAATTTTTCACACAATCATGCAACCATATCATAGACCTCAAAATAATCATAAAATAATTATTTCTATCTCAGATTTGTGGCCTCGAAACCACTATTCTGATTAGGCCCTAATTCGGGATATCATAATCCCACACAAGACTTTAGAAGGTTCACATTAACATACACTCAAATAGATTAAGTGCTTTAAGTGAAAGCTCGTTATCACGTAAGATTACATCTTGTATTTGTCGATTTAATCAAACGACATCAACAGATTTTTCAATGCAAAACACATCAAGTGAATAACTCCTTATGTCCCCACTTAAAACGAATTTATCAACCACAAGCAATGAATAATAATTAACCAAATCAAAATAAGGCAATCTCTTAAGAACTAAGTCATCGAAAAACTTATCGACAACTTTCAAACTTGATTGTCGTGACTCAATTGCTAGAGATTCCCTACGTTGATTACCTTTAAGCACTTGTGGTCGGATTCCACCTTTAACCTTACCTTTTTCAATCAAATAAAAGCGTCTCTCACTGGGAAAGTATTGAAGTTGAAATTTATCAAGCGAATCTTCATAAACCTGAAAAGAAACAACACAAGGGAAATCACATGTTGGTTAGTGGAAACACTCCTCACTTGTTCTTGCTCCCTATCATCTTTATCATTCATTTCTTTTTTTAACTCTCTTTCTTTCTCAATTGTCTCTTTTGAAGACTCACTCTCACTTTTTATTTCAATTTGCTTTTCTTGCTCGCACACTTTTTCTTTTCTTTCTTCGTACTCACTCTTTTTTTGCTCACTCTCAATCTCTTTTTTCTCTCTTTCATTTTCTTGTTTGATTTTTTTTTCTCTTTTCTCAATTTCATTCAAAATTCGCTCATTTTCTCGCATTATCTTTTCTTGATGTAAGCACGCCTAGGGCTTCCACAACAACGAACCAAGAGCCTTTCGAGCTTTCAAAAGGTCCCATGACTTGAGCATGCACTAGACGACTCCAAGAAGCTTTAACAGCTTTATTGACTAGAATTTGGGATGAAACAAAGCCCCTTGTCATTGGAGAAGTTGTGTACAACTCTTTCAAGACTCATTGCACACTTGTGCAAATCGACTTTAGCTCCTCTCCAACTACCCGAGCTCAACTCAACTCCAATCAGCTCATTTGAGCTTGTTTCAGCTCGTTTGAGCACAATTTAGCTTCTTTTTAGCTTATTTCTTTTTTCCATTTCAATAAACTAAGTTTAAACTTTATTTTAATTCAATTTGCTACAGCTCATGTTGAATTCCCTAGCTCAAATCAGATTATTGATTGTTTTTGTTTATTTGAGCTAGCCGAATTTAATATGCTAGTTAGTTTTTAATTTATTGTGTCCAAATTGGTTAGTTGTTATTTAAGTTGTTTAGTTGCTGTTTAATTATTTCTAAATATTATAATTAAATGTGTTCAATTGTAGGTTCAGCCAACTATGGAATTGCATTTAAGGCTAGGTGCATGCACGGCTTTATTCAATGAATGAGAAGATTAATGCGCGGCTTGGTTCAATGCTTGGAAAGAATCATGTACATTACATGGACGGCTTGGATACATGCATATGGATTAATGTCATACATTTCCTTTGGATGGCACACATGCATGTATGGAGAGAATTTATTGAATGTTCATGAATGGCTAGATTCAAGACCCCTTTCATGATCGAATGTATGTGGGTGATGATACGAGCACGCCCCGTGAACTTCATTGAACAAGTCTGTCAAGCCGAGCATTGACATGTTGGCAAGCTGATCCCAGCTCGTTTCCAGCTCTATGAGTTCTGTCCAGCTCAAATCCAGCTTATTCAAGCTCGATCCAACTTGCCTGAGCTAAACCGAGCTCACTCCTAGCTCATATTCAGCTCACGAGCTAAACCTTAGCTCAACTTCAGCTTAGGAGTTTAGCCTCAGCTCAACTTTAGCTCACGAGCTAAAGCTTAGCTCATTTTAGTTTAAACTCTGTTTTGTCTTTAATACATTAAATAAAAATTTGTACATATTCATTTAAGCATTAAACTTGTCTTTTATTAATATTTGTTATTAATATGTAATTGTCATTATATAAATTGATTATGTTCACATAGCCGAATTAATGCATGACATTAATGTGTTCACATCATGCCGAATTTATGAGTGTTCATGAGATGTCTTAATGACTTGTTTATTTCATGTAGGTACATTCCTTTGGACGGTACAATGTATGGATGAAGAAACATCTCTTTTGGGCATTCCACACTCATGAATGAAGAAGTATTAAATGCTGGTGCATGTACGGCTAGATGCAATGTTTCTACAAATTCATGCATGTGTCGAATGCATGTATGGACATTAAAGGCTAGCCATTGATACGAGCACGCCCCGCGAACTTCATCGAACAAGTCTGTCAAGCTTAGCATTGACATGTTGGCAAGCTGATCCCAGCTCGTTTCCAGCTCCACGAGCTAAACCTTAGCTCAAATCCAGCTTATTCAAGCTCAATCCAACTTGCCTGAGCTAAACCGAGCTCACTCCTAGCTCATATTCAGCTCACGATCTAAATCTTAACTCAACTTCAGCTTAGGAGTTTAGCCTCAGCTCAACTTTAGCTCACGAGCTAAAGCTTAGCTCATTCGGTTTTGTCTTTAATACATTAAATAAAAATTTGCACATATTCATTTAAGCATTAAACTTGTCTTATATTAATATTTGTTATTAATATGTCATTGTCATTATATAAATTGATTATGTTCACATAGCTGAATTAATGCATGACATTAATGTGTTCACATCATTTGGTATCAGAGCTTGTAAATCGAGAGGCGCCGACGTTCGTATCAAGATCGAACTAGGTTCGTTGTGAAAAAAAAATTTTGAATTAAAAAAAAAATTCAAGTTGTAATTTTCATTCTCTCTCTTGTAATAGTGATATTGTGAAGTATTAAAAAAAAGACAAAAAAATGAAAATTATAAAAAAAAAGTGAAGTGATCAAGTTCTTCTGTTGTTTATATTTTGACCCGATCGACAAAGTGTTCTTTTCATCAACTTTGCACCCCATTTCCAAAACGCCACATTACACCGAAGACTATTTTTCTTTTAGCCTACCCGTACACCGTGACATTCTAACCTTTGTAACCATCTTGAAACTGACCCCAAGGCACCAAGACAAGTCGAAAGAAACAAAATACGAGGTTATGAGAGTAAGCTTGAGTGGTAAAAGGCTAGAGTGTGTGAGATCATTCGAGAGTTTAAAAAAGCCTAAAAACGAGTGCAAACACGAGTGGAGTGTTCATCAATATTTCTTTGCGAGTGAAATTGTGAGTTTGTGGTGAGGTACTTAATTTTTTTTTTATTTTGTTTTGTGATCTAACATTTTCTTTTTAGCAACAAAAATCATGTCACGCGAAGAGTTCACCGAATCAGAATACCAATACTTGGTTCAAGAAATGCGAAGAATGGCGACTAAACGAGACCAAAGTGATCAAGTTTCTTCAAGTCGTAAAACGAAACCAAGAACCCCACGGAGATATAACCCCGACTACTACCTGAAAAAAAGTTCCAATCGTGATTCCTTTTCATCATCTACTTCGAGACAAAGATATTCATACTATGACTCATATTCATCAGCGAATTCGAGAAGTGACTTCGATCGAAAGTCCTTTTCATCAAGAAATTCGAGAAGATGAGAAGTCGATTACGATTTTGATTCGCTCTAAGATGGCGCTCGAAGAGAAAGACATACTCCTACTAGATCTTCAAAGAAATCTTACTCGGAGTATTCTTCACGAAGTTTTGATTGTGAATCATATGCAAATAGTTCTTCATCTTTCGAACAAGATTTGTATTCTCATCATTCTTTTGTACATTCTTGTAAAGAGAAAACAAAGAAAAGAAAAGAAAAAGCAAAAGCAAAAGAAGAAAAAGAAAATGAAATAAAAATAAAAGAGAGGCAAGAGGCAAGTAAGAGAGAAAATGAGCGAATCTTGAGAGAACTTGAAAAAGCCTTTGAAAAGCAAAAAGAAAATGAAAAAGAAAATGAGATTGAAAAAGAGAACGAAAAGAAATCTGAGAGTGAAAAAGAAGATGAAACAGAAATTGAAACAAAAGAATCGAGTGAGACAACAAGTGAGCAAGTGAGGATTATTTCTACTAACCCACCTGTTCGATCTTCTTGTGAATTAACTTTTCAGGTTCCTAGAAGTTTTTTCGACCAATTCCATCTACATTACCTTCCAAATGAGAGGTGTTTTAGGTTGTTCGAAAAAGGTAAGTTCACGAATGACAGCCACCCCCTTGCAATTGAAGGTAAGAAAGGTAAGGATTCCTTATTTATTGATTCAAGGCCGTTTGAATACAAAGTTGCTCAAATAGATTTTTATGGCCTTATTTTTGAAAATCTTCACTGTTCACATACTAATGTTAACGATGTTGTTTCAAAAGATGTCATGAAGATTCCGTCCTATGACATGTTTTATAACGACAATTTTGTTGATTCTGTTGGATTGGTTCATCCTGTGCAAATTGCAAATGTGTGTGATAGCAATTTTTCACGTTTTGATTTGTTTGATTATAAAAATTCTTTGAATTCATCTTTCTGTTTAAACGTGCCTATTCAAATGATTTGTGATGGATTTTAATTTCTGAAAGGTTGCATGAACACAACTTCTTTGCTCGATATATGCGTTAAAAGATTTTTGCATGAAGTAATTGATCTGTTTGACTTTGTTCTTCAAGATAAATCTCTGCAATTTTGTGCAAGATTTCCATGCTTTGATCTATCTATTCGAGTAGAAATTACGATGCAAAATTGTTCGAGTATTTGCATGTTTAAGTTTCCTTTGATTTACTTGCATGATAACATGTTGCATCGTTTCTTTGGTGATAAAATGAATATGCTTGGTTGTGCCAATTTTTCAAGTCTGATTGAACGAGTGAAATTTGAATCATGCGATGAGTTGATTATATTTTCCTTATTTAACATGTTGCCTGCTAAATCAAATGATCAAGTTCATGTGTTCAAGCCTGGTATTTGCTACATGAATTCATTTTATGGAAACATTAAGCGCTTTGCATCATTTACATTCAAATTATATTTGCTTGAAGTTCGAACTTTTGATAAGAAGGTGAAATTCAATGATTTGGGTTTCAATTTTGATTCATTTATTAATCACCTTGTTTGGCCACATCTGAAATTTTCGTTTCATTTCGAGAAGGTAAGGCCAACCTATGTTTTTGGAATTGAATCAAATTTCCATGGTAACTTTCCTTTTCCATTTAAGTCCATAGTTTTCGATAATACTAACCAGTCTTATTTTTGTGAATTCCACCCCTCGAGGAGCAAGACATGTCATGGTGCGTCACCACCTATTCAAATTTATCGGAGTAATAGGTTTGTCTTACGTTATTATCTATCCAAAGAGAGAAGATTCATTTTGACTGAGAAAGGTAAACCCAATCCTCAATTGTCTTCTCTTCATATTCGTCAAGGTAAGTCATCTGAAAATTTTCAAATATCTTTGCTCAATTTGATTGAAGCTGAAAATTCCATTGATTGGTTGTTTGGAAATTATTTATACTTTGATGTGATGGATTTTTCCTTTTGGCATTGTGATGATGTGATTTTTTTTCGTTGGAATTTGGAGACTCCCCTCATGTTGTTCAAAAACGAAAGGAAGAGTTAGCATACCTTTGGCCATGGCATGCCTTGCATGAGCAAGACAAGGGACCAAATGAGTTACTATATTCGATTAAAGAAATTAAAATGTTTTGGATGAGGAATAATGTGTTTAAGTGCCTACCATCATTTTCAACCAATTATCCCTTGATCCAACTTAGTTTTCATGTTTGTAATGATGGTCTAACGAAACTCTTTGATAAATTTATGTATGCTTGCTTTGTCCAATTGAGATTTTTGGCATATGTTCGATTGAATGAATATTTTATGAACTATCGAACACATTTGAATTTGACTCCTTTTATTGGCTGTGGTAAGAATTTTTCAGGTTTGTGTGACATCTTCCATCCCATTTGACCGAGGAAAACCATGCATGAGTCAAAGTTCTCCCATGGACAAACGGCTCGACTTGAGGACAAGTCGCCTAAAAGAGGGGGGGAATGATACGAGCACGCCCCGCAAACTTCATTGAACAAGTCTGTCAAGCCGAGCATTGACATGTTGGCAAGCTGATCCCAGCTCGTTTCCAGCTCCACGAGCTAAACCTTAGCTCAAATCCAGCTTATTCAAAGCTCGATCCAAATTGCCTGAGCTAAACCGAGCTCACTCCTAGTTCATATTCAGCTCACGAGCTAAACCTTAACTCAACTTCAGCTTAGGAGTTTAACCTCAGCTCAACTTTAGCTCACGAGCTAAAGCTTAGCTCATTTTAGTTTAAACTCGGTTTTGTCTTTAATACATTAAATAAAAATTTGCACATATTCATTTAAGCATTAAACTTGTCTTATATTAATATTTGTTATTAATATGTCATTGTCATTATATAAATTGATTATGTTCACATAGCCGAATTAATGCATGACATTAATGTGTTCACATCATGCCGAATTTATGAGTGTTCATGAGATGTCTTAATGACTTGTTTATTTCATGTAGGTACATTCCTTTGGATGGTACAATGTATGGATGAAGAAACATCTCTTTTGGGCATTCCACACTCATGAATGAAGAAGTATTAAATCTTTGGTGCATGTACTGACTAGATGCAAGGTTTCTACAAATTCATGCATGTGTCGAATGCATGTATGGACATTAAAGGCTGGTCCATGAATGGATCAAATGCATGGGATGATAGAATGCATGAATGGCTTAAGTGCATGTATGGTGGCTGTCTCCTAACTTTCCAAGGCACTTTTTCGGCCAAGAAGTAGCTGTTCACACTCTGAATTGACCTATAAGCTACTACACATGCATGGATGGGTTCAAGAACGTCCAAAGGAAGGAATTAACTCAATAATTCAACACATTGATTGAATTAAGTGTATGCACAAAGGGGAGAACGAATTTTCTAGGTTCATGCTGCCATTTATGAACCTACATGCTATTAAAGAGTTTAATTATGAGGATACATGTTCCATACAAGTGCATGAACGTCCCAAGGAGATGAATGCAACCTTTGGTGCACATACAAGTCACTTGAAGCCTTTCTTTATGATTAAGCATTCATGCACACACTTAGGGGGAAGAAAGTGTCTATTCAACTAGTTCATGAATCTACCAAATTTATGAACTATTTTAATACATTAGTGTGAACGTTTTTATTATTGTGTGAACACCTAGATGCTGAATTTGAATGGTCATCTATGTGCCTATAAGTATTTGTTTTCTTTCAATTGTAAGGGACTTTTTGTCAAATTTTTTATTGAATTTAATCTTGTGAGAATTTTCTTCTCTAAACTTTGTTTGAGACTTTGTTGACTTATCTACCTAGTAGTGGCGTCAACCCTGTTTCTTTCACCCTTATACCGAGGTTCCTACTTTGCTAGGTAGCAGGTCGAGGTTCTATTATTTTCATTTTCGCCTTGAAAGCCTATAAGCATTTGGTTCGATATTTTCTAATATTGGTTCGTGCTTGCTTTTGAGTTCCTTCTTTCCATCCTTTCATTTACTTTAAACCGAACCTTAATATTCATATTTTAAACCCTTCATTTGAACCCCTTGAATAGCTTCTGCATAATTTATGTAGAAACATCTTTTTTGAACAAACCGAACGATACTTTCTCGTGGACGATCTGGCAAACTCGTATACGACTCGACTCTCCCCGAGGCGGTTCGTATCATCCATGAATGGATCAAATGCATGGGATGATAGAATGCATGAATGGCTTAAGTGCATGTATAGTGGCTGTCTCTTAACTTTCCAAGGCACTTATTCGGCCAAGAAGTAGCTGCTAACTAATTCTATGTTGACCATAGAGCTCCTTGAACATGTTCACACTTTGAATTGACCTATAGGCTACTACACACGCATGGATGGGTTCAAGAACGTCCAAGGGAAGGAATTAACTCAATAATTCAACACATTGATTGAATTAAGTGCATGCACAAAGGGGAGAACGAATTTACTAGGTTCATGCTGCCATTTATGAACTTACATGCCATTAAAGTGTTTAATTATGAAGATAAATGTTCCATACAAGTGCATGAACGTCCCAAGGAGATGAATGCAACCTTTTGGTGCACATACAAGTCACTTGAAGCCTTTCTTTATGACTAAGCATTCATGCACAAACCAAGGGGGAAGAAAGTGTCCATTCAGCTAATGCATGAATCTGCCGAATTTATGAACTATTTTAATACATTAGTGTGAACGTTTTTATTATTGTGTGAACACCTAGATGCCGAATTTGAATGGTCATCTATATGCCTATAAATATTTGTTTTCTTTCATTTGTAAAGGACTTTTGCCAAATTTGTTAATGAACATTTGTTCTTGTGAGGTTGCTTCCTCTCATATCTCGTACAAGTTTCGAAATACTTATCTAGCTTGTGCTAGTGGAGTCAATCGTCTTGTTTGAACTTATCACCAATCTTGGTGTGGCGTTCACCTATCCATCTATCCATCTTTTCACCTTAACAATATAGGAACTGGGGTGACACTTCTTAGTGTTGAATCATTCCTGACGTTAAGTTCGTTTTTCCATTCTCCATCTTTCAACTTTTCCTTCTTGTAACCGACTCATTTATCCATCACCCATCTTTGGTACACATAACCGAACCTATTACTAAACTTACCCTTCTTGAAACCTTCCGCTTATTCTAATCCATTATTTTACTTTTATTACTAAAATTTGAGGCACGAACAACTCTCTCGAACTACGATCGAGCAACTACGTGAATTCAACTCATCTACGCGAGCCAGATCGCAGCATTTGGTATCAGAGCTTGTAAATCGAGAGGCGCCGACGTTCGTATCAAGATCGAACTAGGTTCGTTGTGAAAAAAAAATTCAAGTTGTAATTTTTGTTCTCTCTCTTGTAATAGTGATATTGTGAAGTATTAAAAAAAGACAAAAAAACAAAAATTATAAAAAAAAGTGAAGTGATCAAGTTCTTCTGTTGTTTATATTTTGACCCGATCGACAAAGTGTTCTTGTCATCAACTTTGCACCCCATTCCCAAAACGCCACACTACACCAAAGACTATTTTTCTTTTAGCCTACCCGTACACCGTGACATTCTAACCTTTGTAACCATCTTGAAACTGACCCCATGGCACCAAGACAAGTCGAAAGAAACGAAATACGAGGTTACGAGAGTAAGCTTGAGTGGTAAAAGGCTAGAGCGAGTGAGATCATTTGAGTGGAGGTAAAAGCCAAATGAGTGTAAACACGAGCGGGAGTGACACCTTTTTTCTTCTTCTTTCCGAGCGAAATTGTGAGGTTTATGGTGAGGTACTTAATTTTTTATTATTTTTTATTATTTTGTTTTGTGATCTAACATTTTCTTTTTAGCAACAAAAATCATGTCACGCGAAGAGTTCACCGAATCGGAATACCAATACTTGGTTCAAGAAATGCAAAGAATGGCGACTAAACGAGACCAAAGTGATCGAGTTTCTTCAAGTCGTAAAACAGAACCAAGAACCCTAAGGAGATATACCCCAGACTACTACCTGAAAAAAAGTTCCAATCGTGATTCCTTTTCGCCATCTATGTCGAGACAAAGAGATTCATACTATGACTCATTTCATCAACGAATTCGAGAAGTGACTTCGATCGAAAGTCCTTTTCATCAAGAAATTCGAGAAGACGAGAAGCTGATTACGATTTTGATTCATTCCAAGATGGCATTCGAAGAGAAAGACATACTTCTACTAGATCTTCAAAGAAATCTTACTCGGAGTATTCTTCACAAAGTTTTGATTGTGAATCATACGCAAATAGTTTTCATCTTTTGAACAAGATTTGTATTCTCATTGTTCTTTTGTACATTCTTGTAAAGAGAAAACAAAGAAAAGAAAAGAAAAAGCAAAAGAAGAAAAAGAAAAAGAAAATGAAATAAAAAGAAAAGAGAGGCAAGAGGCAAGTAGGAGAGAAAATGAGTGAATCTTGAGAGAACTTGAAAAAGCCTTTGAAAAAGCCTTTGAAAAGCAAAAAGAAAATGAAAAAGAAAATAAGATTGTAAAAGAGAACGAAAAGAAATTTGAGAGTGAAAAAGAAGATGAAACAGAAATTGAAACAAAAGAAACGAGTGATTCAGAAGAAAAAGAATCGAGTGAGAAAACAAGTGAGCAAGTGAGGATTATTTCTACTAACCCACCTGTTCGATCTTCTTGTGAGTTAACTTTTCAGGTTCCTAGAAGTTTGTGCGACCAATTCCATCTACATTACCTTCCAGACGAGAGGTGTTTTAGGTTGTTCGAAAAAGGTAAGTTCACGAATGACAGCCACCCACCTGTAATTGAAGGTAAGAAAGGTAAGGATTCCTTATTTATTGATTCGAGGCCGTTTGAATACAAAGTTGCTCATATAGATTTTTATAGCCTTATTTTTGAAAATCTTCCATCTTTTGATTTGGTTAATTACTGTTCACATACTAATGTTAACGATGTTGTTTCAAAAGATGTCATGAAGATTCCGTCTTATGACATATTTTATAACGAAAATTCTGTTGATTCTGTTGGATTGGTTCATCCTGTGCAAATTGTGAATGTGTGTGATAGCAGTTTTTCACGTTTTGATTTGTTTGATTATAAAAATTCTTTGAATTCATCTTTCTATTTAAACGTGCCTATTCAAATGATTTGTGATGGATTTGAATTTCTGAAAGGTCGCATGATCACAACTACTTTGTTCGATATATGCGTTAAAAGATTTTTGCATGAAGTAATTGATCTGTTTGACTTTGTTCTTCAAGATAAATCTCTGAAATTTTGTGCGAGATTTCCATGCATTGATCTATCTGTTCGAGTAGAAATTACGATGCAAGATTGTTCGAGTATTTGCATGTTTAAGTTTCCTTTGATTTACTTGCATGATAACATGTTGCACCGTTTCTTTGGTGATAAAATGAATATGCTTGGTTGTGCCAATTTTTCAAGTCTAATTGAACGAGTGAAATTTGATTCGTGTGGTGAGTTGATTATATCTTCTTCTAATATGTTGCTTGTTGGAATTCCTAATCAAGTTCGTGTGTTCAAGCCTGGTATTTGCTACATGAATTCATTTTATGGAAATATTAAGCACTTGGCATCATTTGCATTCAAATTATGTTTGCTTGATGTTCGAACTTTTGATAAAAAGGTGAAATTCAATGATTTGGGTTTCAATTTTGATTCGTTTACTAATCACCTTGTTTGGCCACATCTGAAATTTTCGTTCTATTTTGAGAAGGTAAGATCGACTTATGCTTTGGGACTTGAATCAAATTTCAACGATGATTTATTTTTTTCTTTTCAGTCCATACCTCCTATTGAAACTAACCTTTTACATTTTTGTGAATGTAACCCTTTAAAAAGCACGAGCTGTCATGGTGCTTCGTCACCAACCCAAGTTGATCGAGGTAAAAGGTTTGTTTTACATTATCTGTCCGAAGAGAGAAGATTTATCTTGTTTGAAAAAGGTAAAACCGATCCTAAATTTTCTTCTCTTCAAGATCGACAAGGTAAAGTTTATGAAAATTTTCAAATACCTTTACTCTATTTGAATGTTGTTGAAAATCTTTTTGATGGTTTGATGTTTGGAAATTGTTTGTACCTTGTTGTGATTGATTGTTGTCTTTGGCCTAGTAGTGATCCGTTTGTGTTGGAAAGTGATTACACAAATCATGTTGTTAATAAGCGAAAGAGTGATTAGCGAAAGAGTGATTTAGTTTCCAATTGGCCATGGTACACTTTGCGTGTACATTCCCATGAATTGTTATTTTTGAATAAACATATTGAAATGTTTTGGATGAGGAATAATGTGTTTAAGTGCCTGCCATTGTTTACAACCAATTATCCCTTGATCCAACTTAGTCTTCATGTTTGCAACGATGGTCTAACGAAACTCTTTGGTAAATTTACGTATGCTTGATTTGTCCAATTGAGATTTTTGGCATATGTTCGATTGAATGAATTTTTTATGAACTATTGAACACATTTGAATCTGGCTCCTTTGAGTTTCTTTTTATTGGCTGTGGTAAGAATTTTTCAGGTTTGTGTGACATCTTCCATCCCATTTGACCGAGGAAAACCATGCATGAGTCAAAGTTCTCCCATGGACAAACGGCTCGACTTGAGGACAAGTCACCTAAAAGAGGGGGGGAATGATACGAGCACGCCCCGCGAACTTCATCGAACAAGTCTGTCAAGCCGAGCATTGACATGTTGGCAAGCTGATCCCAGCTCATTTCCAGCTCCACGAGCTCCGTCCAGCTCAAATCCAGCTTATTCAAGCTCGATCCAACTTGCCTGAGCTAAACCAAGCTCACTCCTAGCTCATATTCAGCTCATGAGCTAAACCTTAGCTCAACTTCAGCTTAGGAGTTTAGCCTCAGCTCAACTTTAGCTCACGAGCTAAAGCTTAGCTCATTTTAGTTTAAACTCGGTTTTGTCTTTAATACATTAAATAAAAATTTGCACATATTCATTTAAGCATTAAACTTGTCTTATATTAATATTTGTTTATTTCATTGTAAAAGGACTTTTTCCAATTTATTAATGAAACTCTGTTTCTGTGAGGTTGCTTCCTCTCATATCTCATACAAGTTTCAAAGACTTATCTAGTTGTGCTAGTGGCGTCTACCGATCTTGTTTGAACTTATCACCATCTTTGGTGTGGCGTTCACCTATCTTACTATTTCATCTTTCACCTTAACAATATAGGAACCGGGGTGACACTTTTTAGTGTTGAATTGCTCCTGATGTTAAGTTCTATAATCCATCCCCACCTTTCGTTAATAATTTCTTGTTATTTCCAAAACCAAACCAACTACACAGCACCCATCTTTTCTTCCCTTAGCCGAACCTCTCACCATACGCCTACCTCATTTTGAACCCCATTTGCTTCTAACAGGCCTATTAAGCCTATATCTCCAATCAAGGCCCTCTTGCAGACAACTCTTCTCGAAGATGATCGAGCACATCGTGAATTCGACTTCATCACCCGAGCTGGATCACATCTTTTCTTGCCTCTCTTTTCTTTTTATTTCTTTTTCTCTTTTCGTTTCATTACAAGAAGACAATAAGAAGGAATCAGAATGGCAATTTTTTTGATGGAAAGAAGGGGAAGAATCTACATATGAACCAAGTTCAACTCGTCGTGAATATTTCTCCGTGGATGATTGCCTTGGAACACTTGAAGAGATACATCGATCTTCTCGTTGGTGTTCTCAAATAATCTCAAACTCGAAGTTTGCTTCTCCTTGTCTCGAATTCCTTGAAGAATAGGAATCTCAATAAGAATTTCTTCTCGAATAGTCTTCAAATGTGTGACGTCATGATAATCTTAACTTCGTGTCTCGACTTGGCGAAATTGGCTTTCATTGGCCTCTTGCTTGATGGCCTAGCTTTTCTTGGATAGGCTTGATTTTTCGGTTGAGCATGGACTCCATCTCTTTCATCAAATATTGAAATTTAGATTCTGAAAATTCTTCTCAAAACATGATTAATTGATGAAGGAAAAGTGATACGAGCACGCCTCGCGAACTTTATCGAGCAAGTCTGTCAAGCCGAGCAATGACATGTTGGCAAGCTGATCACAGCTCGTTTCCAGCTCCACGAGCTCCGTCCAGCTCAAATCCAGCTTATTCAAGCTCAATCCATCTTGCCTGAGCTAAACCGAGCTCACTCCTAGCTCACTTTCAACTCACAAGCTAAACCTTAGCTCAACTTCAGCTTAGGAGTTTAGCCTCAGCTCAACTTTTAGCTCACAAGCTAAAGCTTAGCTCATTTTAGTTTAAACTCAGTTTTGTCTTTAATGCATTAATAAAATTTGCACATATTTATTTAAGCATTAAACTTGTCTTATATTAATATTTATTTTTAATATGTCATAGTCATAACATATTTTAATTATGTTCACATTTTAGCCGAATTAATGCATGACATTAATGTGTTCACATCATGCCAAATTTAAGAGTGTTCATGAGATGTCTTAAATGATTTGTTTATTTCATGTAGGTACATCCCTTTGGATGGCACATGCATGTAAGGAGATTAAAAGCAAGCATGAATTTTGAAAGGTGCATGGACGGTTGGGGGGCTTGAATCTCTTAGGTGCATGTTCGGTTAAGTGCATGTATGACCATATTCAATGTCTTCAAGGTTCATGAATGTTTCCATTCATGTATGGTGTGCTATCTCTTCATTCTTCAAGGTGACCATTCGGCCAAAGGACACTCACACATGCATTGGACGGTTCATGTATTGATCATGTGTTCACACCTTGTGTTCACACCATGATGACCATTAAGTTGGACGTTCACACACAAGAGTCTACTCAAGCTCCTTGTTCACACTAGAAGACTCTTCAACATTCGATTTTCACACCCATGATGGCCCTTGGAGTGTCCACAATTAATTCATACTTTTTGGCCAAACATTGCTTCATTTAACAAGGTTGGCCGAACCTACAAGTGACCATTGGACATCATGTATTCACTTTGAGTTTTCTTAAGCATGAAGATGCATTCATCCACCATTCCCAAAGCCGAATCTGGTCATGCATATTAAGAGTTATTTTTCTAGAATTTTCTTTTAGTTAATGTGTAAGTATGAAAGGCCATTCGGCTACCTGGACTTTAGGCCTATAAATACTTGTTCAATTTCCATGTAAAAGAATTTTTTGCCAAAATTTTTATTGAATTTAATCTTGTGAGAATTTTCTTCTCTAAACTTTGTTTGAGACTTTGTTGACTTATCTACCTAGTAGTGGCATCAACCCTGTTTTGTTCACCCATATACCGAGGTTCCTACTTTGTTAAGTAGTGGGTCGAGGTTCTATCATTTTCATTTTCGCATATGTTCGATTGAATGAATATTTTATGAACTATCGAAGACATTTGAATTTGACTCCTTTGAGTTTCTTTTTATTGGCTGTGGTAAGAATTTTTCAGGTTTGTGTGACATCTTCCATCCCATTTGACCGAGGAAAACCATGCATGAGTCAAAGTTCTCCCATGGACAAACGGCTCGACTTGAGGACAAGTCGCCTAAAAGAGGGGGGAATGATACGAGCACGCCCCGCGAACTTCATCGAACAAGTCTGTCAAGCCGAGCATTGACATGTTGGCAAGCTGATCCTAGCTCGTTTCCAGCTCCACGAGCTAAACCTTAGCTCAAATCCAGCTTATTCAAGCTTGATCCAACTTGCCTGACTAAATCGAGCTCACTCCTAGCTCATATTCAGCTCACGAGCTAAACCTTAACTCAACTTCAACTTAGCAGTTTAGCCTTAGCTCAACTTTAGCTCACGAGCTAAAGCTTAGCTCATTTTAGTTTAAACTCGGTTTTGTCTTTAATACATTAAATAAAAATTTGCACATATTCATTTAAGCATTAAACTTGTCTTATATTAATATTTGTTATTAATATGTCATTGTTATTATATAAATTGATTATGTTCACATAGCCGAATTAATGCATGACATTAATGTGTTCACATCATGCCGAATTTATGAGTGTTCATGAGATGTCTTAATGACTTGTTTATTTCATGTAGGTACATTCCTTTGGACGGTACAATGTATGGATGAAGAAACATCTCTTTTGGGCATTCCACACTCATGAATGAAGAAGTATTAATTGCTGGTGCATGTACGGCTAGATGTAAGGTTTCTACAAATTCATGCATGTGTCGAATGCATTTATGGACATTAAAGGCTGGTCCATGAATGGATCAAATGCATGGGATGATAGAATGCATGAATGGCTTAAGTGCATGTATGGTAGCTGTCTCCTAACTTTCCAATGCAGTTTTTCGGCCAAGAAGTAGCTGTTCACACTTTGAATTGACCTATAAGCTACTACACATGCATGGATGGGTTCAAGAACGTCCAAAGGAAGGAATTAACTCAATAATTCAACACATTGATTGAATTAAGTGTATGCACAAAGGGGAGAACGAATTTACTAGGTTCATGCTGCCATTTATGAACCTACATGCTATTAAAGAGTTTAATTATGAGGATACATGTTCCATACAAGTGCATGAACGTCCCAAGGAGATGAATGCAACCTTTGGTGCACATACAAGTCACTTGAAGCCTTTCTTTATGATTAAGCATTCATGCACACACTTAGGGGGAAGAAAGTGTCCATTCAATTAGTTCATGAATCTGCCAAATTTATGAACTATTTTAATACATTAGTGTGAACGTTTTTATTATTGTGTGAACACCTAGATGCTGAATTTGAATGGTCATCTATGTGCCTATAAGTATTTGTTTTCTTTCAATTGTAAGGGACTTTTTGTCAAATTTTTTATTGAATTTAATCTTGTGAGAATTTTCTTCTCTAAACTTTGTTTGAGACTTTGTTGACTTATCTACCTAGTAGTGGCGTCAACCTGTTTCTTTCACCCTTATACCGAGGTTCCTACTTTGCTAAGTAGCAGGTCGAGGTTCTATTATTTTCATTTTCGCCTTGAAAGCCTATAAGCATTTGGTTCGATATTTTCTAATATTGGTTCGTGCTTGCTTTTGAGTTCCTTCTTTCCATCCTTTCATTTACTTTAAACCGAACCTTAATATTCATATTTTAAACCCTTCATTTGAACCCCTTGAATAGCTTCCGCATAATTTATTTAGAAACATCTTTTTTGAACAAACCGAACGATACTTTCTCGTAGACGATCGGGAAAACTCGCATACGACTCGACTCTCCCCGAGGCGGTTCGTATCAAAAAGGGATTAAAAAATAGAAAGCAAATACCTCACCATAAAAAAAACCTCACAATTCATTCAGAAAGAAAAAATAAATGTTTTCACTCATGCTCGTGTTTACCGCACTATTTGGCTTTTTCCCACTCTAATGAGCTCACTGCACTGTTACCTTTTTCTGCTCTATTTGCCTCTCAAAGTTCTAAATGGACTACTTAGACGAATCAGAATTTGTTGTGGAATCGGTTTACAAAAATGATGTTCGGTTTGGGTAGAGATTGATATTAGTACAAGGGTAGCTAAAAAAGAAAATGAGAAGGTTTAAGTGTGGCCAAATGATTTTTTTGGGAAAAGGAATGATTACGGGCTGAATACTTGTATGACAACTTCACCCTTTTTTTTTAAATTTTGTAACTCTTTTTTTTTTAATACTTTAGAATTCACACTTCAAATAATATATGTATTCTTTTTTTTCTTTCACGAATTTTTTTCAATTTTTTCTTTTTTCAGAAAAATACAATCTTGGGAATACAGAAAACGTAATACTTACTTAATTTTGGCTAGCTCTGATACCAAATGATACGATCTCGCCTCAAAAAAGATTTGAGTCATTTAGATTGACCGATTGTAAAATTATGTAAGACTTGAGTTGTTTTGGAATGGCCTAGAAAAGGTTAAAAAATAGGCTCAAAAACAAAGGTTAAGGATAGTTGAAATGATAGATGGGTGAATATGGCTAAGGCAAAGGTTGAACCAACGATATAGAAAAGGTTGACTCAAATCTTATATAGCACTTAGGAGAAATCGATTTGGAAAAGATAACGAACCTTAACCCACTATTTATGAAAGATAGGAACCAGAGGTATAGGTGAATGCCACACTTGTTAAAGTGATAAGTTTTAAAGAAAGATGGGATTGACGCCACAGGAGTTGTCCTGATAAGTCAATTCAGTCCAAGGTGAACAATGAGAGTTGAAAACTCACAAAGTAATATAATTTCATAAAAATGAGCAAAAGTTCTTTTTACAAAATGAAATGAGCTAAATATTTATAGCTAGAAACCTAGGCTAGCCGAATGGTCACAAAAAGAAACTAAATAGGCACTTAAATTCAGCTTAATGAGCTGAAGTTTCTTGGAAATTTCTTAGTAGCTTCTTTGAAGGTTCCAGCAGCTTTGAGGATGCCAATGGATGGTCTCTTGGTGTTTTCCAAACAGCTGAATTATTGAAATTAAGTAAGGAGCTGAAGTGAGTTGAGTTGATAAGATGCCCAATCGTCTAACGAAGAAGTATCGTTTGATTTGCGAAGTTTAGTTAAAAATAGGCTAAGGTTGGAATTGGTTATCAAAGAAGGGTTCAAAATAGATAAGTATGGATGGTTATAGGTTTAGCTAACAAGAAATAAAAGATAAATAATAGCTTTCATGGTGAAGTAAGGTAAATGAGAATAGGATGGATAACAGGCTTAAGATGCAAGTAAGAACCAGCACTAAATATGAGTGTTGACCCGAAACTTATAGGATCTTAAGAGGGTAAGTTGATGGTGATAAACTGATACGATCCGCCTTGGGGTGAGTCGAGTCGTATGCGAGTTTTCCCGATCATCTACGAGAAAGTATCATTTGGCTCTTTTAAAGAAGATGTTTTTAGGTTAAATAATGCGGAAGCTTTTTAAAAAAGGTTTGAGGATGGGTTTGAAATATGAATATTAAAGGTTCGGTTTTAAAAGAAACAAAAGAATGAAAATAGATTGAAGGTAGTTTAATAATTGATGGTTATGGAAGATGGTGAACTTAAAAGCAAGTAAGAACCAATATTAGGAAATATTGACCCAAGTACTTATACGCTTTCAAGGTGAAAATGAAAATGATAGAACCTCGACCCACTACTTAACAAAGTAAGAACCTCGGTATATGGGTGAACGCCACACTATTTGATAGTGATAAGTTCGGGATAGTGAAGAACAGGGTTGACGCCACTAGGCTTCCTAGATAAGCCAACGAAGTCCTCAATGAAATATGAGAGAAAGAAATCTCACAAATTCCATGAAAGTTTAACAAAGTTTCATTAAGTGAAAAGTCTAACCTCTTACAAATGAAATAACATATATTTATAGCCTAAATAAAAGTAGCCGAATGGACAAGCTTAGAAGGTAAGAAATTCGGCCATAAACACCTAGATAATTCTAGAAGAAAAATCATGAATATCCATGAATGTGCAGCCCTTTAATGTTCCATCATCCCCCTTAGCCGAATGAAGCTTTAATGCACCTTGAATACTTGAATGGTTAGCTTGAAAATGCATGGATCATGCATGAAACGTTCCAATGTATGTTCCTCCATAAATTCGGTCCATGAACCTTCAAAAACATGAACATTAAATAGCCCCTACTTGCATAACGTCTCCAATACATGTACTCCCTTAAATGTCGTCCATTGAACCTCAATTCTACATGCACCTCTTCATACATTGCACCAAGCCCTACATGAACTTGCATTAATTTCCTTCCATGCATGAATGTGTGCCGTCCAAAGGGATTGGATCTTCTAGATACATTCATGCATGAATCTTCATCATTCATGTAACAGAATGTGCATTTGAACCCAAACATTCATGTATTTTGTGCATTCATGTATTTGACAAATACATGAACTTGTAAACACCTTGAATCTAGTCATGCATGCACCTAATTAAATGTTGTTCATTCATGCATGTGGGATGTCCAAAAGAGATGTTTCTTCAAGCATTCATTGCGCCGTCCATGAGCATTGCACCTACAAGAAATAAAACAATTCATAAGACATCATGTGAACACACATAAATTCAGCACAATGTGAACACATTTAAGATATGTGATATCTATGAAATATTAATATCAAATATTAATATAAAACAAATTTAATGCTTAAATAAATATATTCGAATTTTATTTAATCCATTAAAGTCAAAAATCGGGTTTAAGCTAAGATGAGCTAAGCTTTAGCCCTTGAGCTAAAGTTGAGCTGAGGTTAAACTCCTAAGCTGAAGTTGAGCTAAGGTTTAGCTCGTGAGTTGAAAATAAGCTAGGAGTAAGCTCGGTTAGCTCAGGCAACAAGATTGCGCTCGAATGAGCTAGATTTGAGCTGGATGGAGTTCATGGAGCTGGAAACGAGCTGGGCTCAGCTTGCCAACATGTCACGCTCGACTAGGGAGACTTGTTTGAAGAGGTTCGCTGGGCGCGCTCGCATCATAAACGACCTTGACCCGTTACCTAAAAAGGTAAGAACTGAAAGTATAGGTTAGAGTTTAATGCCACACTCGTTTGGACTGAAAAGTTTAGAAAAGAAAAACTAAGGTTGACGCCACTGACAACAGATAAGCCAACAAAGTTTAAGAACAAAATTTGAGAGAAGAAAATCTCACAAGTATATATTTCATTCAAATTGACAAAAGTTCTAAAACAAAGAAAAGAGTTACATATTTATAGTGCTAGACTTAGTCCAGCCAAATAGTCACAAAGCTAGCTGAATGGTCACTTAATTTCAGCTTTTAAATGAGCTGAAAATTCCAGAATTCTTCAAGAAATTTCTAGGAAACTTCCTTGTGTATGGGGGATGTCAATGGCCACCCCTAGAAGACTTCAATCAGCTGGAGTTTAAATGAAAACTTTAAATGAGCTGAATTGGTGTGGGCAGATTCGGCCAAGGGGTTTAAATGCTGATTAAATACTCCTTAATTAGGTTGCTTTGTTGAGCTAAATAGTCTGGAATTTATTGAGCAGCTTGGAGCACTCCAATGGTCCCCCAAGTGTGAAAGCCGAATTTGATAAGTCCCTTAAGTGTGAACTCTTATAACCGAATGGACACAAGTGTGAAGGGGAGCTTCCAGCAAATGTGAAAGCCAAGATGTTGCTTTGGAAAGCTGGAATGCCAGCTTGGAAGAGAGGAAACATCATCTCCTTTGGCCCTTGGCATGCACGAGGAGCTGCATGGGAAAGATGAGCCATCAACACACCTTAATCATGTCGTCCATTGCACATAGCTGCACCAAATAAATAAGCAAAATTAATTATTTTAAGACACATTAATTTGGTAGCAACTATAATTAAAATTGCATATTAATTTGGCTCAAAGACACATTTAAATCATGTAATAAACTAGGACAAATTAAAAACATGTTTTCACTAAGACATATTAAAATTCAGCTAGAGCTAGACACAATTAAGACATGTAATTCAGTTGGACCTTTTAACAAGAAATAAATTTGTCCTAAGCTTAGACAACTTATTTGGCTAATTAAATATGCAATAAACTAAGACACATTAAATTGCTGTAGTAAGACAAATTAAAAGCATGTTCTGATTTTAGACAAATTAAATGCTTAATAATTATTTGAGCTAAAAAAATAGCATGTAATTTATTTAATCAATTAAATGCAAAGCTGGAAAAAAAATGAAAAGAATCTCAATTGAGCTGGAACGAGCTGAAATTCAAACTAATTCAGCTCGCAAAGGATTGCAAGCAAGGATAAAAGCTGGTCCAGGAGGGCACTCGGGCATGATTGTATCATCGGCCAAAAAGAACGAATGAAATTTAATGTGCAGCCTTGATTATTTGGAGAGTCATGAACTTAAATGAGCAGCTTGGGCAATTTAATAGCCTCCCAAATGATTTAGCTGAATGTTGGTTGCATCAGACATGCATCACCTTAATGGGATCTTTAATTGCGTCTTCAACAATAAATGACTAATGCGATTCCGGTCACATCATGTTTCGATACATCTCGACGACATTGAGATTGGCCTAAACTCGAGGGGCCCAAGTGCAAAATGAGACATTTAATTTTAGTTTGTTAATAAATTGAGTTGTTGGACTTTATTTTTAGTTAAGTTGCTTCAATAAATTACTCATCTTAGTTAATTGAGTTCATCTTAGTTAATAACTCATCTTAGATTAATAAATGAGTTGCTAGTCATTAATTCAACTCATCTTAGTTTTAATAATTGAGTTATTATTGAACTTCATTTAATAGATGTTTCTTTAATTAATCTTGTTACTAGGATAATTTATTGATTCATGAGTTTAAGTTTAATTAATTATGCTTCATTTAATTAAATTAGTTGCTGGAATAATTGATGAATAAGTTTTAGTTCATTTATTGAAGTTAAGTGTTTAATGTATTTGAGTTTAATTAATGTTTAATTGTGTTTAATAAGTTCATTTTAATGTGTTTTTTTAGGCGTCTCTTTAGCTCACAACTGTTACAAATTCAATAAGGCTTTTCAAGTGTTTTTGGTTACATGCTGATACACATTCAATAAAGTGGCTTTTCAAGTCATTTTCGGTTTTAAGCAAGGGGTTGTTACAAAGAAGATTTAACACATCATTTAAAAGAATTTAAAGAGTGGATTATTGCTTCTTTAAATTTGGAAACAAGCTTTTCAACTTCCAACCACTTTTGCTACTTCAAACGAATTAATACAAGTATTCAAAACACCATTAAGGTGCTGGTGACTATTTGGCTAACCAAAGGACACTTCAAAAGTCACTTTTCAAGCACTCAAGGTCAATTATGCAGCTGAATTGTGAAGTGAATTAAATGGTGGAGTTATTTGGTTCAAGAATTCCAAGAGACTTGAGCTTTATTTCAGCTTTTAAGATGAATACTTGTGACTATTCAGCTAGCCTTATAAATATGTGTGTAATTAGCCTTTTGAGAGAGATCTTTTTCCTGAATATTTGAAATATATTTGAATTGTGAGTTATCCAATTCTCTTTGTCCTTTTGAAATTAATTTGGCTTATCAAGCTTAGCTTGTGACATCTATCCTTTCCTTGCTACCGAACTTATCAATTCTAAAGTGTGGCGTTCATATACCTTTGGTTCCTATCATCCATTGATAGAGGGTCAAGGTTCATTTATACCAAGGTATTGATAATGGGTCGAGGTTAGTTATTAAATTATCTTATCTTTCAACCATTTTAAAACCCAAGTGCTTATCTAAATTTCAGGTCAACACGTCCAATTGTGTTGGTTCACTTTTTAAGCCTTAACTGAATCCCTTTTTTTGCTTCCATAACCATTTCAAACTATTCCATTTGAGCCTATCTTTCATCATTTTAAGTCTATTTTTGCCAAGCCATTCAGATTTACTCAAATTCATGATCAGGCAACATTACAGCTCGAATCATTTTGAGACGAGTTCGTATCATTTGGTATTAGAGGTAGCAAATTTAGAGTAAGAATTGACGTTTTCGGCATTACGGTATAATAATTTTCTTTTGAAAAAAAAATTCATTGCATTCAAGAAGTGAATATTAAGATTTCAAGTGAAAAAATTTGTTCAAGTTCTTCATTGTCGAGTTTTCTGAACTTTTGCTTGCTGCCCAGAAACACTCAATCAATATTTACCATTCAGCCACACTGAAATTTTTATTTCAAGCCTACCCATTGTCCTACAATAATATCCTACCAAACCCGAACATCAAGTTTGTAAGTCGGCCCACAACAACAACTTTGAAGTTTAAATAATTGCTTAAGAACTTGAGAGGCGGAGTGAGCGGTAAAAGGAAAAGAGCGTTTGAGTTCATTAGAGAGAAGAAAAAGCCTTTTAAAGCGTGTAAACACGAGTGTGAGTGAAAATCTGTTATTATTCTTTCCGAGTAAACTTGTGAGAATTTGTGGTGAGGTTTGTGTGAGTAAAGTACTATGTCAATAAGTTTCGAAAGAAATGTGGCAACTAGGGGAGGAGTGTCAGATTTTACACTCCTATCCTTTACATGCAAAATGGAGCATCTATTTGATCGAAAACTCAAACCCATCAAGAAACGATTGAAACATGTCAAAGAGAGAAGCCATTGAGCAAGAGCCCAATGAGAGCAAATTTCTTCAAGTCAAAAGACAGAGTCAAGATTTTCACAGAGACAAACTTTCAATGACTATGTGGGAAGAGACTCATATCGAGATTCTTATTCATCTAGGAACTCAAGATGAAATGAGGTGAACCACGAGTTTGAAACCTTTCAAGGTGACAAACGAGAATGTAGGAATTTCTCTTCAAGTGCCTCAAAGTATTCATCTACAGAGAAGTCCTTATGAAAAAGTGAGTGTGTTCCGTACTCGTCCATGGAGGCTTATTCATGAAGAGATGAACGCAACTTATATAAAGATTCCTTCACTTTTTTCCGCTAAAAGCCTATCATTCTGATTCTTTTATGATATCATCTTCTTGTAATGAAAAAACAAGACAAAAAGAGATCAAAAGGAAAGAGAGGAAAGAAAAGTTGATGCGAGAAAATGAATGGATCTTAAAAGAAATCGAGAGAAGAGAAAAAGAGTTACGAGAAAAAGAAAATGAAAAAGAATGAGAGAATGAGAGAAAGCAAAATGAATTGAGTTTTAAAAAGAGTGTAAGCAAGAAAAGCAAGTTGAAAAAGAGAAAGAAATTGAAGCACGAAACGAGAGTGTAAAAGAAAAGACTGTTATGGTAAAAGAGAAAGGACTTGAAAATGAGTTTGAAAAAGAAATAAGTGAAAAGAGTGAACAAGAAAAAATGAGGAATATTTTTACTAACCATCCTATTAGTTCTCCTTGTATTTTGTCTTCTTTTCAGGTTTCTCAAGGTTCATTTGACAAGTTCCAACTACATTATCTTTCCAAGGAGAGACGGTTTAAATTGATCAAATAAGGTAAGAATGAAAGTGACATTATACCACAATTGCCTAAAGGTAAGTTAGGTAAGGATGTAGTCGTCTCTAAGTCTTCTTCAACTTATTCGAATGCTTGTGATTATATTGATGATATAGTTGATTGTCATTCTTTGGTTAATAAAGACGTGTTTGTCTTAAATGTTGGCAAGGTGAGTATCTTTAATGAAAATCGTGGTATTGACGAGCATGATGGTGAAGTAAAATCCAAACGGCCATTGCAAAACTTGGTTGTGTGCGATAGTTGATGTCTAAGTACGCAATTTGATTACTCTGATTTTGGTGTTGATGTACATTCTTTGATCTGTTATGGAAAAACCGCATACTTAAATAAGGCTGTGCACATGAGACTTGTGAAGTATGGATGCTTGAATATATGCATACCTAAATTTCCTTTGATTCAGCATATACAAATTTTCGATGTGTGTGTTAAAGATTATCTACATACAAATCTTGACTTGTTTAATTGTGATTGTTATGTGAGATCTTTGAGTTTTTGTGCAAACTCGTTTTGTATAAGTTTACCTTTTTGGATGAATTGTCAAAGCTATAATGGTTTGAATGATTACATGCTTAAGTCTTGCGTGATTGAAGAGAGTGAGTTGTTGATAAAAGAAAAGTTTTTGCTATTTTTGAAAATGTGTGATCAAAATCACGTGTTCAAACTCGGAGAACGTTTTCCTAAGTTGTTAAGAAAAGGTCAAAATAAAATTTTTTATTTTGGTTGGTTGCTATCAATGAATTCCCTATTTCGTAATGATAAGGTAAGATCCACTACTACTTTTGATCCTAGCATTGATTCAGCATGTCCTTTCAAGTTCATCAATTATGGTGTCACTAACCCCTTTTCTTTTCATAAAGGTGACACTTTGAGAAGTGCGAGTTGTTTTTCTCCTACATTTTAGGTTAGTTCGAGTAAAGAGTTTTGACTTTACTATCTTTCTGAAGAGAGGAGGTTTACGTTGACTGAAAAAGGTACTATTCAAATCGATTCCCATCCATTCATTCATATGGGTAAACAAGGTGAGTTTTCTGAATCATTTAAGACTCAACCATTCCCTTCGATCATTGATGGAAACATTGTTGATGTCTTGTTTTCTGAAATGCATTCCTACTTTGATGAGGTTTATTGTCCTTCTTTGATTAGTAATGGATTGTTTGTTTTAAAAAAAGATAATGAGAATATTACTCAAAAAGGTCATATTGTTGATATGCATTCCTTGATTTACTGCACAAATTCAATTTGTTTAAATAACGATTTGCGGGTGTAATTTGAGATGATCGAATGTTTCAAAACATGTGTGTTTTTTATTCAATTATGGAAGTTGCCTTTTGATATGAATCATGCATGTTCTGAACAAAAGATGCTTGGATTACATGTTTGTTTGGAAGCATTCTTAATGTATTTTGATTACCATTTGAGATTGACTCATAAACCATTCTTGTTATTGAATATGAATAAAGTCTTGGAAAATTTCTCTTGGTTTAACCTTCATTGTGTCACTAATTCGTTTTATTCTTCTGTAGGTGACGATGTGAGGTGGTACCCTCTTAAAGAGGGAGGGTCTGCAAATAATCTGATTTGGGATCTTAAAAATTTTCTTTCGAGCAAGTGGCCCTATTTGAGGAGAAATCGTCTTCAAGAGGGAGGGTGTGATGCGATCCCGGTCGCATCATGTTTCGATACATCTCGACGACATCGAGATTGGCCTAAACTCGAGGGGCCCAAGTGCAAAATGAGACGTTTAATTTTAGTTTGTTAATAAATTGAGTTGTTGGACTTTATTTTTAATTAAGTTGCTTGAATAAATTACTTATCTTAGTTAATTGAGTTCATCTTAGTTAATAGCTCATCTTAGATTAATAAATGAGTTACTGGTCATTAATTCAACTCATCTTAGTTTTAATAATTGAGTTATTATTGAACTTCATTTAATAGATGTTTCTTTAATTAATCTAGTTACTAGGATAATTTATTGATGCATGAGTTTAAGTTTAATTAATTATGCTTCATTTAATTAAACTAGTTGTTGGAATAATTGATGAATAAGTTTTAGTTCATTTATTGAAGTTAAGTGTTTAATGTGTTTGAGTTTAATTAGTGTTTAATTATGTTTAACAAGTTCATTTTAATGTGTTTTTGCAGGTTTCTCTTCAGCTCAAAACCATTACAAATTCCATAAAGAGGCTTTTCAAGTGTTTTCGGTTACATACTGATACACATTTAATGAAATGGCTTTTCAAGTCATTTTCAGTTTTAAGCAAGGGGCTGTTACAAAAAAGATTTAACACATCATTTAAAAGAATTTAAAGAGTGGATTATCGCTTCTTTAAATTTGGCAACAAGCTTTTCAACTTCCAACCGTTTTGCTACTTCAAAAGAATTAATTCAAGCATTCAAAACACCATTAAGGTGCTGGTGACTATTCGGCTAACCAAAGGACACTTCAAGAGTCACTTTTCAAGCATTCAAGGTCAATTATGCAGTTGAATTGAAGTGAATTAAATGGTGGAGTTATTTGGTTCAAGAATTCCAAGAGACTTGAGCTTTATTTCAGCTTTTAAGATGAATACTTGTGACCAGTCAGCTAGCCTTTTCCTAGCCTTATAAATATGTGTGTAATCAGCCTTTTGAGAGAGATCCTTTTGTTGAATATTTGAAATATATTTGAATTGTGAGTTATCCAATTCTCTTTGTCCTTTTGGAATTGATTTGACTTATCAAACTTAGCTTGTGGTGTCTATCTTTTCCTTGTTATCGAACTTATCACTTCTAAAGTGTGGTGTTCATATACCTTTGATTCCTATCATCCATTGATAGAGGGTCAAGGTTCATTTATACCAAGGTTCCTATCAACCATTGATAGTGGGTCGAGGTTAGTTATTAAATTATCTTATCTTTCAACCATTTTAAAACCCAAGTGCTTATCTAAATTTCGGGTCAACACGTCTAATTGTGTTGGTTCACTTTTTAAGCCTCAACTGAATCCCATTCTTTGCTTCCATAACCATTTCAAACTATTATTCCATTTGAGCCTATCTTTCATCATTTTAAGTCTATTTTTGCCAAGCCATTCAGATTTACTCAAATTCATGATTGGGCAACATTATGGCTTGAATCATTCCGATATGAGTTCGTATCAAGGACCAATAGCGGAATGTGAGTAGCCTCCAAACTTGCTAGCTGAAGGAATTATTGTAGGAAACTATTGGCCTTTGATCTCCATGAAAAGGCACCTAAGGAAGCTCAAAACAGTAGCTTGGACTTTTAATTCAGCTCCTTGTCCATTGATCTTCACGAATGGTCACCTGAAAAAAAAGAGAAGTCAGTAGCTCTTTAATGCCATCCCATGCATGGGAAAAAGATAAATCAATAGCTCCTTTAATGTCGTCCCATGCATGCTTGTCTTCAATGCTTCCTTTTCCATTAAACTAGTTGATTCAGTTGAAATAGTTACCTAAAAACACCAATTAAATTTGGTCAAAGACATATTTAACACACACATTAAAATCAGAAGCAGCAAAGACAAATTGAAGACATGTTTGAGCTAAGACACATTAATATCTGCACATTAATTCAGCTAGAACATATTAAAAATATGTTATAGACTAAGACACATTAAAATCGTGTATGTTATATGACATATTTAAAACATGCATTAAAATTAAACACATTTAACACTAAATTAATAAGACACATTTATGAACTGAAATTAAATTAACTAAATTAATTAAACAACTAGTTTATTCTAGCAACTTCCAAGAAGTTTCCGTGCACGCTTAGTGAGCTGAATAAGCTTGTAACTAAGCTTCATTTTGCACTTAGGTCCCTTGATCTTAGGCCAATCTTGATGACATCGAGTTGTGACGTAACATGATGTGACCGGGTTCGCATCATTGCCTTTCAGTTCGATCCGCCATGTTTCGTTCTGGGCTCCTTGACATGGAAAATTAATAAACCTCACCAAAAACCTCGCACTTCACTCGAAAAGAAAGAACAGATGTCACTCGCACTCATGTTTGTACTCTTTTCGACTTTTACCTCCTCTCTAATGTACTCACAGACTTGTGCCTTTTTCCACACGCTCTTCTCTTGTGATTTCGTTAAAAGACTTGTTGAGGCTTTATCAAAGTCTTGAGGTCGGCTTCAAATGGTTTGCAAGGGATTGATGAAGAAGGTGTAGGGTAGGTTGAAAGAAAAATAAAATTGGTTTTGAATGTGGCATGTAGGTAGATAATGATAGTAAGAAGAAACTTCACTTGATTGGGATTACAACAAGATGAATACAAACCTTCAATCACTTTTTTTTAATAATTTTGAATCTTTTTTTTCAATATATATAACTACAATGCACTTGTAATACATGAAATAATGCCAATTTTTTTATTTTTTTCAAGTTTCGTACAAACCTATTCAAGGTCTATACTTCTCATTTTAAGTAGCTCTGATACCAAATGATAAGATCTCGCCTCGGTATGATGAGTTGAGCCAATTAGTTACCCGATCGTCAAACGAGGAAGTAGTGTTCCCAAGATTGTATTATGTCTATATTCGGCTAAGTATGAAAATAAGAATGAAGAATAGGCCTAAGATGGCTAAGTGTTTGTGTATATATAGACTGGCTAATAAAGAAATTAAGTTGAGTAACTTAAGCTTCAAGAACAAACCAACACTAAAGGAGAGTGTTGACCCGGGACTTATATGACTTAAGGTGGTTTAGTGATGGAAAGAAAGGACCTTGATGATGCGAACCTAGTCGTATCATGTTATAACGCAACTCGACACCATCGAGATTGGCCTAAACTTAAGGGGCCTAAGTGCAAGATGAAACATCTCATAGGCCTGATTGATTATTGGGCCAACGTTTTTAAGGACTTTTTAATTTAATAAAGTTTTATTTAAATTAGTAAGTTTGCATATTTTAATTTGACTTGCACTTTGTGTGTTCTGCATTTAATAAAGTAATGCATTATGTAACTTTCATGTTAGTTAAGTATGCATCATAAATAATGACTTGCATTATGTAACTCCCATGTTAGTTGATGCGATCCCGGTCGTATCATGTTTCGATACATCTCGACGATATCGAGATTGGCCTAAACTCGAGGGGTCCAATTGCAAAATGAGACATTTAATTTCAGTTTGTTAATAAATTGAGTTGTTGGACTTTATTTTTAATTAAGTTGCTTCAATAAATTACTCATCTTAGTTAATTGAGTTTATTTTAGTTAATTGAGTTCATCTTAGTTAATAACTCATCTTAGATTAATAAATGAGTTGTTGGTCATTAATTCAACTTATAATATCCTGATTTTGGGCCTAGTCGGAATGGTGGTTTTGAGACCACAAATCTGAGATAGAAATAATTATTTTATAATTATTTTTAGGTCTATGATATGATTGCATGATTGTATGAAAATTTCGTGAAGAAATTCTATGCATAAAGTGCTTAATTTGAAATTAGGGACTAAATTGAATAAATTGCAAAACTTTTGTTTTAGAAGTATTTTGCATAAAATTGAATTATATTATTAATTAGAGGTCCTTAAAGAGTAATTTTACCAATTTATAAAAAATTGGACAAAAATGGGCTTAGAAGGGTAAAAATTTAAAGAATAGTAAAAAGGGCATTTTGGTCATTTAGGGGTAAAATGAATTAAAAGACAAATTTTAAAACCCAAATGTGTCCATCTTCAACCCCATGGCCGAATATAACAAGGAGAAACCATGGATAGGGTTTTTCAAGCTTCCAAGCTCGATTGCAAGTCCGTTCTAGCCTCATTTTTAATGTTTTTTTACGTTTTTGGAGTCCCGGTAACTTGATTTAGCTTATGCTAGCAATAATTTAACCTAGGGTTTATATTTGGAAAAATACCCATAGGTGAAATTTGTGTATTTTGGTGTTTTATAATAGAATATGAGATTTTAAATTATGTTAGACAACTTGTGCTACTCAGTTTTAAGTGAAAACAAGCAAAAGGGCCTAATCGGTAAAAATACCTAATAGTCATAAGTACATGTTAGAGTGAGAATTTGATGTTGCCATAGAAGGGAAAAATGATAAGCATGTCATAAAACATAAGAAAATAGGCTGAAGTTTAATTTATGAGCTTTGGGGCAAAAGTGTAAATATGCAAAAGTTTAGGGGCAAAACTGTAATTTTGCCAAAATATGATTTTGGGTCAATTTGAATAATGTGAGTCCTAATTAGACTATATTTTAAATGATAGAGCAAGGAAAACTGAAATTCAGGCTAAAATGGGAAAAATACCAAGTTGTGGACGAAATGGTAAAAGTAGCCATTTTCGCATACGAGGTAAGTTCATATGTAAATGTTGGTAACATAGTTATTATTTTAAATGTTTTAATGTTATTTAAATGATATGATAATTCTTATGAAATATTATACTTGTGATAATTGTTTGATAATATGTCAAATTATGTGATATACTTGGAAAATGTGAAATACTATCGAGTATCAGTATCGGCATTCCGTAGAAGATGGTTGAGACACATGATTGGAAAAAAGGTCCCGTTGAACCTTAGGAATGGATTAGGATGCAAGTGACATGTCACTAGGATATTTGGGCATCCGAACTCGTTGAGTTGAGTCCGAGTTCACTTATGGGCGGGTTACATGGTAGCTTGGCTACATATATGACACTTATGTGCAAACTTTCCATGTATCCAAATTATATTCCGATGTGTTCAACGGGTAAAATTCTACTCAAATGGAGGAATACTCAAAATGAAAGGGACGTGTTGGTAAGTGTTGTGAAATGGATACTTTGAACAGGTATGTACTTAACCCTCGGGTTGAAAACTCGATATAAAAACAATATGGTAAGATGATAAATGAAAATGTGATATGAATATCTCGGTGATGATTATGCAAATGATGTTTTATGTTTGCTTATATAGTTGTGTTACTTGCAATTTAGATGTGAACTTACTAAGCATTTATGCTTACTCCCTCCTTTTCATTCCTTGTAGTTTTGACAAGCTAGCTCGGAAATGGGAAACGGTCGGAGGCTCGCTCACACTATCCGTGTATCATCTTGGCATAATGGCTTGTATATTTTGAGCATGGCATGTATAGCATTATAATCATTTTGTGTATATGGTCTTATGATATGGTTATTGAGTGGTATGGAAATGCTTGGTAATGATTAGCCATTGGAATGGCTAATCATGATCATATTTGGTGTTATGTATGCTAAATTGCTAGCTAATCCATGGAAACCATGAAATAGGTAAAATTTACTATAAAATAGATTCAGACAGCAGCAGTGACGTGAGTTTGAAAAATCATTAAAAATAGTAGAGATATAATTAGATGATGGATAAAATATGGAATTGGATAATTATGAGTCTATTTTCATATGGATGGAACAAAACAGGTATATGAGTTATATTTTATGAGATGTTTAAATTTTTGTGAAACAAGGCCAGAGCGATTTCTGGATCCCCTTTTCTGACTTTAAAAATTCATCATAAATTTTAAAAAAATAATTAGAAGTCATTCTTTATATGTAAAAATTCCTTATTGAGTCTAGTTTTATTAGAAACAAATAGCATATTCATTGAAACTCTGTACAGTGAGATATCTGATTCGTAATACATAGAGGTCAGAGCAGTCAAACCATGAAATAGGGGAGACTTTAACTAATAAACTGTACTAATTGGCTAGACCAAAAATTCTAGAAAAAATATTAGTAAATAGATATATGAGTCTAGTTTTAGGAAAAATTTACGGAATTGGATTTCGAGTTTTGGAACTCGAGATATGAATTTTTAAGCGACTGTGACGTAGATTGATAGCTTGACTGGAAATTTTAAAAATAAATTGTTTGAGCTGTTTAAGTAATAAATTCAGTCTGTTAACACCTCGTTTTCGACTCCACTGACGGTCTCGGGTACGGGGTGTTACACAACTCATCTTAGTTTTAATAATACATTGAACTTCATTTAATAGATATTTCTTTAATTAATCTAGTTACTAGGATAATTTAATAATGCATGAGTTTAAGTTTAATTAATTATGCTTCATTTAATTAAACTAGTTGCTGGAATAACTGATGAATAAGTTTTAGTTCATTTATTGAAGTTAAGTGTTTACTGTGTTTGAGTTTAATTAGTGTGTAATTGTGTTTAATAAGTTCATTTTAATGTGTTTATTGCAGTGTCTCTTCAGCTCACAACCGTTACAAATTTAAAAAAGAGGCTTTTCAAGTGTTTTCGGTTACATGCTAATACACATTCAGTGAAGTGGCTTTTCAAGTCATTTTTGGTTTTAAGCAAGGAGCTGTTATAAAGAAGATTTAACAAGTCATTTAAAAGAATTTAAAGAGTGGATTATTGCTTCTTTAAATTTGGCAACAAGCTTTTCAATTTCCAACCGTTTTGCTACTTCAAAAGAATTAATTCAAGCATTCAAAACACCATTAAGGTGCTGGTGACTATTCAGCTAACCAAAAGACACTTCAAGAGTCACTTTTCAAGCATTCAAGGTCAATTATGCAGCTGAATTGAAGTGAATTAAATGGTGGAGTTATTTGGTTCAAGAATTCCAAGAGACTTGAGCTTTATTTCAGCTTTTAAGACCAATACTTGTGACCATTCAGCTAGCCTTTTCCTAGCCTTATAAATATGTGTGTAATCAGCCTTTTGAAGGAGATCTTTTTGCTCAATATTTGAAATATATTTGAATTGTGAGTTATCCAATTCTCTTTGTCCTTTTGAAATTGATTTGACTTATCAAGCTTAGCTTGCGGCGTTTATCCTTTCCTTGTTATCGAACTTATCACTTCTAAAGTGTGGTGTTCATAGATCTTCAATTCCTATCATCTATTAATAGAGGGTCAAGGTTTATCCTTTGCTGCTTTCCTTAAACTGTAAAGCACCTAAGAGCCATTTGAGATTCAGGTCAACAATCTAATATTGTTGGTTCTTTTCAGCCTTAGTAAATTATCCATTTTATTTGTTTTAACCACTTTGTATCCTATTTTTAAAACCCATTTTCTTTTTTCTTCAGCCTATTTTTGTTTAAACTTATCTTGTTTTGAAACGAAGAACAACTTACTCAAATTCACGATTGGGCATCTAAACGACTCGAATCATCACCAAGATGATTCGTATCATTTGGTATCAGAGCTAGTGAATTTGGAGTAAGAATCAACATTTTTGACATTACGGTATAGTATTTCTTTAAAAAATAAATCAAAAAAATTTCGTGAAAAAGAAAATTAGTCTCCATTCAAAATTCAAGGAGTGAATATTTATCTTTGCAAGTGAAAAAAATTTGTGAAAAAAATATTTGTTTAAGTTCAAGTTACTGAGTTTGAAAGTTCTACTTTTTACCCAAAATCAACAACCTACCATTCGGCCACACTCTATTCTTTTTATTTCTTGTTTCAAGCCTACCCTTAGTCCTACAACACCCTCTACCAAACCCAAACATCAATTTTGCAAGCCGACCCACAACAGCTGCTTTTAAGTTTAAATAGTTCCTTAAGAACTTAGAGACAAGGAAGTGAGCGAAAAACAGCACGAGAGTTGTGAGCTCATCCAAGTGAATAAAAAGCCTTTAAAATAGTATAAACACAAGTGTGAGTGAAAATCTATTATTTTTCTTTCCGAGTGAACTTGTGAGAATTTGTGGTGAGGTTTGTGTGAGTAAAGTACTATGCCAATAAGTTTTGAAAGAAATGTGGAAATTAGAGGAGGAGTGCCAGATTTTACACTCCAAACCTTTACACGCGAAATGGAGCATCTATTTGATCGAAAACTCAAACCCATCAAGAAATGATTGGAACGTGTCGAAGAGCGAGGCCATCGAGCAAGAGCCCAACGAGAGCAAATTTCTCTGAGTCAAAATACGAAGTCAAGATCTTCACTGAGACAAACTTTCAATGACTATGTGGGAAGAGACTCATATCAAGATTCTTATTCATCAAGGAAGTCAAGTCGGTATGAAGCAAATCACGAGTTTGAAACCGTTCAAGGTTACCAACGAGAAGGTAAAAATTTCTTTTCAAGTGTTTCAAAATATTCATCTACAGAGAAGTCCTTACGGAAAAGTGAGCGTGTTTCGTACTTATCCATGAAGAGTCAATCTCGAAGAGATGATCATGTTTTGTATGAAGACTCTTTCTCTCTTTCCCTACGAAAGTCTACTCTTTTTGAATCTTTTATGTTAACTTCTTCTTGTAACGAAAGGAAGCGAGAAAAAGAAATCGAGAGAAGAAAAAAAGACATGGAAGAAAAAGAAAAGGAAATAAAAAGAGAATGTGTGAGAAAAGAGAATGAAAAAGAAAACAAAATTGCAAAATTATGTGAGCAAGGAAAGAAAGTTGAAAAAGAAAGAGAGATGAAGAAAGAAAAGAAAGTGTCCAAAAAACGAGTGTAGTTGTTGAAAAAGAAAGCAAAATAAAGAATGAAAGTGAGTTTTCAACAAAAAAAGAGATTGAGGAAAAAGAAAGAGAGCCTAAAAAAGAAACGAGTGGAAAAGGTGAAAGTGAGCAAGAAAATGTGAGTAATGTTTCTGCTAACCAACATCGAGTTCTTCTTGTATTATTTCTTCTTTTTAGGATTCTAGAAATTCAAATGACAAGTTTCAACTTTATTACCTTCCTGATAAGAGACGATTCCATTTGATCGAAAAAAGTAAGGTTGAAGGTGAAATTATTCCACACATGCTCAAAGGTAAGCAAGGTAAGGAGTCTTTAGTTATTGAATCACGACAACCAAATTTGAATGCTTTTGAGATAAATTTCAATAAGTTAGTTTTCAAAAGATCTATTCACTATGTTTTGGTTAATTGTCGTTCGTCTATTATTGTTAATGACTTTGTTTCAACTAATGCCATGAAAAGTTTTCCCTACGATAAGTTTGTTGTTGGCAATTCTGTTGAAGACGTTCGATTAAATCGGCATGAACAAAGTGTGATTGTGTGTGATAAAGATTATTCACATACAAAGTTTTATTTGAATGATTGTCATACTTTGATTGATGGTGATTTCATGTTACATAGTGGTATGACGTGTTTGCTTATTAAAGTGCTTGACATTGGCAAGATTTTTGATGAAGTACAAATAAATCAGCCTGAACAAAATTTGGGTTCTAGTGATAAAAGTTTGACATGTCAAACACATAATCTGCTTGTGTGTGATGAAAATTCAAATTTGTTGATTCGAGTGTGATAAAACTTGAGATATATGATTGTTTGAATTTGTTTTTGCCTTCATATTCTTTATTTGGCATGAATGACTTTTTGATGAAAATGAAATTCCTATGGCATTGTGACAGAAGTGATCAAAATTATGTGTTCAAACCCGGAGTACGTTTCCATAAGTCGACGTTAAGTGAAGCTGCTGGTTTGCAAAGTCAAACTTACATTTTTTATTCTGGAGGCTGTCCTATATTTTGGTTTAAAAGATTTAATCATGTTGTGCAAGATTATGTTTCTAAATTGCTACATGATTTTTCTGAGTTACCGGCCATGACACTTTCGAGTCAACTTGAGAAAGTAAGAAGAATTATTGTATTTGGTCCTGATGATCATTGGGGATTTGCGAATTGAAATATTGATAATTTTTTAATACTTAGTGATTCCGGTTTGTTGTCTTCATTGCAATATTTATTCATGACAAAAAGGTAAGGCCGATTTTCATTTTTGATCTCGGCATAGGAACATATGTTCAAATTGTGCATAACGATTCTAAAAGTTCTTTCGAGTTCATCATCCATGCTATCACTAATTTCTTTCATTTTCGTGAAGGTGACATTTGAAATGGATTCCTCCTAAAGAGGGAGGGCAAGCATCTAATCTGTTTCATTTTCGAGACTTGTGTAGTTTTCAAGTTTATGATGGTGAAAAATTTTTCGCGAGCAAGTGGTCTGATTTGAGGATAAATAGTCTTCAAGAGGGAGGGTATGATACGAACCCGGTCGCATTATGTTATGACTAGAGGTGATCATGGGCCGGGTCGGGTCGGGTTCGGGCCAGGCCCATATAAATTTTTAGGCCCATCTACTAGGCCCGGGCCCGGCTCGGCCCGAAATATGGGCCTAAAATTTTGCCCAAGCCCGGCCCGAAATAAACTTACTAAGCCCGAGCCCGGCCCATATTAAATTTTTTTTATGTCATTAAATAAAAAAAGTTTAAAAATATAATAAATCAAATATATTTAAAAACATAAAAATAAATATTAAAACAAATAAAAATAATACTAAAACAATTCTTAAAACAATACACAAATTAATAATATAATAAAAAATGGTTATATTAAAAATTTAAAATAATTAAAAATTAAATATATATATATATTAATATATAATTCGGGCCGGGCCGGGCCGAGCCGGACTCGGGCCAAAAAATCCTTACCCGAGGCCCGGCCTGTTTTCTAAATGGGCCTCGTTTTTTTGCCCAAGCCCATTTTTCGGGCGGGCCTTCGGGTCGGGCCGGGCCGCTCAGCCCATGATCAGCTCTAGTTATGACGCAACTCAACGCCATCGAGATTGGCCTAAACTTGAGGGGCCCAAGTGCAAGATGAAACATCTCATAGGCCTGACTGATTATTGGGCCAATGTTTTTAAGGACTTTTTAATTTAATTAAGTTTTATTTAAATTAATAAGTTTGCATATTTTAATTTGACTTGCACTTTGTGTGTTCTGCATTTAATAAAGTAATGCATTATGTACATTTCATGCTTGTTAAGTATGCATCATAAATAATGACTTGCATTATGTAACTCCCATGTTAGTTTAACTTTGCATTATTGAATTAAGTCTTGCATTAAATAACTCATCTGTTTATTTAGTTTGCATTATAAACCATGCATTTAAGCATCTTAGTTAATTGAGTTATTAAAATAAATGTTTATCTTAATTAATCTAGTTGCTGGAATAATTTATTGATGCATGAATTTTGAGTTTATTTAATTAAGTGTTTAATGTGTTTTGTGTTTAATAAGTGTTTAAATGTGTTTAATATGTTTGTTTTAATATGTTTAATTGCATGTGTCTTTTCAGCCAGAAATCGTTACATTCAAGGGTTGTTACAAATTCATTAATGTGACTTTTAAGTGATTTTTGGTTACATACAAGGGGGACATTTTGATTACATACAAGGGAGCCATTATACATCATTTAAAGAGTTGTTTTAACAATTAAAGGAGCATTATATCTCCTTTTAAATTTGGCAGCAGCCTTTCCATCTACCTCAACCATTTTGTTTCTTAAATGACCATTTCATGCATTCAAAACTCCATCAAGATGCTGGTGTTGGCCAAAGGAGACTTCAAAAGATTTTCCTAAACATTCAAGTTCATTGATTCAGCTAAACTAAAGTGTATTGAAGATTGAAGTTACTTAGGTTCAAAATTTCAAGAGTTTTGAGCTTTATTTCACCTCATTATTAGCTCATTAAGATGATCAGATGTGACCATTTGGCTAGCCTCTTAAAACTGAAAAAATTCGGTTAACCGAACAAATTCGGTTAATCAGTCGGTTAACAGAATTAATTCAGCTGGGGGTCAGTTAAAATTTTTTTGAGTTTTCGGTTAACGGTTAATTCGATTCGAAACCGGTCGGTTAACCAAAAAAATTAATAAAAAAATATAATATATAAATAGCCCACTATTCACCTGAACCCAATCCAACATAAACCCAAATACCGAATCTAATATATATTAACTCAAGTACCTAACTCAACCCAATTACCTATCCCAATCATAAAAATTACAAATAATTTATAAATAAAAATAAAAATCTAAAACTAAAAATAAAAATAAAAAAAATATAATTTTATACAAATAATTTGGTTAATTTGGGTAATTCGGGTAATTCGATTAATTCGATTAATTCGGTTAAGTTTATACTTATTTTAACCAGAAATTAAAAAACATATAATTTTCAGTTAATTCGGTTAACTGGCCGAATTAACTGAAAAATTTTTGGTTCGGTTAATTTTTTTGAAAAAAATTTTGGTTCGATTAACGGTTAAAAATTTTGAAAGGTCGGTTAATTCAGTTAATGTTATTTCTGGTCGGTTAACAGATTGAACACCCCTAGCCTCTTTTAACATTATAAATAGTTATAATTAGCCTATTGTAAGAGAACCTTTTTTTTGCTGAATTTATGTTAAACTTGAGTTTTGTGAGTTATCCAATTCTCTTTGTTCTTTTGGAACTGATATGACTTATCAAGCATTGCTTGTGGCGTCTATCCTTTCCATTGTTAACTGAACTTTTCAGTTTCAAGTGTGGCGTTCATATACCTTTGGTTCCTATCACTAATTGATAGTGGATCAAGGTTTATCCTTTGTTGTTTTCCTTAAACTATAAAACACCTAAGAGCCATTTGAGATTCAGGTCAATAATCCAATACTGTTGATTCTTTTTCAGCCTTAGTAAATTATCCATTTTCTTTGTTTTAACCACTTTTCTATTCTATTTTTAAAACCCATTTCCTTCTTTCTTCAGCCTATTCTTGTTTAAACTTATCTTGTTTTGAAACGAAGAACAACTTACTCAAATTCATGATTGGGCATCTAAACAACTCGAATCATCTCCAAGGCGAGTTCGTATCACTTGACCCGTTACCGAAAAAGGTAGGAGCCAAAGGTATAGGTTTGGTTGAATGCCACACTCGAATAGGAGTGATAAGTTCGGAAAAAGACTAAGGTTGACGCCACTGACAACAGATAAGCCAACAAAGTCATGAACAAAATTTGAGAGAATATAATCTCACAAATATAATATAGTTTCATTCAAATTGTCAATACTTCTTTTTACTTGAAAATAGCTAAGTATTTATAGCTAGAGACTAGGCTAGCCGAATAGTCAAATGGATAGCTAAATGTTCACTTAGTTTCAGCTTTTAAGGAGCTGGAACATCATTGGACAGCTTCTAGATGAAGTATGTTTAGCTGAATTGAGCTTGGAACATTTGGGATCTGAATCGCTTGTCTAGGTTTAGCCATAAGCTTTAATAGGCTAGAATTAAGTTGCTTTGATCAACTGGATGGACTTGGAGAATTAATGAGGAGCTTGGAGATTGTAAAACCTGGAAAGTGTGACCGAATTCAAACAACCCTTGTGTGTGTGTGAAAACACAAAACTGAACAGCCTTGAAGTGTGAATGGAATGTTCAATTAGTGTGAAAACATTCAAGCTACTTTAGGGAGATAATCATCTAGCTTGGGGACATAAAGAGGCAACTGCTCTTTGGCTGAATTGGTGCTTGGGAGAAACCAATAATTAGCAAACCAAGTCTTTTAAGCTGTCCATGCACCTGCTACACAAATCAAATGAACACATTAAATTAATTTGAGGCATAATAAATTTGGCTTCACTAGGGCACATTTGATGCAAACCCGGTCGCATCATGTTATGATGCAACTCGACGCCATCGAGATTGGCCTAAACTTGAGGGGCCCAAGTACAAGATGAAACATCTCATAGGCCTGATTGGTTATTGGGCCAATGTTTTTAAAGAATTTTTAATTTAATTAAGTTTTATTTAAATTAATAAGTTTGCATATTTTAATTTTAACTTGCACTGTGTGTTCTGCATCTAATAAAGTAATGCATTATATAATGATGTGATCCGGCCCGGGTAGATGAGTCGAATTCACGTAGTTGCCCGATCGTAGTTCGAGAGAGTCGTTCGTGTCTCGGATTTTAGTAATAAAAGTAAAATAATGGATTAGAATAAGCGGAAGGTTTCAAGAAGGGTAAGTTTAGTAATAGGTTCGGTTATGTGTAGCAAAGATGGGTGATGGATAAATGGGTCGGTTTGGTTACAAGAAAATAATTCGAAGGATGGGAATGGAAAACAAACTCAATGTCAGGAATGATTCAACACTAAGAAGTGTCACCCCGGTTCTTATATTGTTAAGGTGAAAGTATGGATAGATGGATAGGTGAACGCCACACCAAGATTGGTGATAAGTTCAAACAAGACGATTGACGCCACTAGCACAAGCCAGATAAGTCTTTCAAAACTTGTACGAGATATGAGAGGAAGCAACCTCATAAGAACAAATGTTCATTAACAATTTTGGCAAAAGTCCTTTACAAATGAAAGAAAACAAATATTTATAGGCACATAGATGACCATTCAAATTCGGCATCTAGGTGTTCACACAATAATAAAAACGTTCACACTAATGTAGTAAAATAGTTCATAAATTGATGATTCATGCACTAGCTGAATGGACACTTTCTTCCCCCTTGGTTTGTGCATGAATGCTTAGTCATAAAGAAAGGCTTCAAGTGACTTGTATGTGCACCAAAAGGTTGCATTCATCTCCTTGGGACGTTCATGCACTTGTATGGAACATGTATCTTCATAATTAAACACTTTAATGGCATGTAAGTTCATAAATGGCAGCATGAACCTAGTAAATTCGTTCTCCCTTTGTGCATGCACTTAATTCAATCAATGTGTTGAATTATTGAGTTAATTCCTTCCTTGGACGTTCTTGAACCCATCCATGCATGTGTAGTAGCCTATACGTCAATTCAAAGTGTGAACATGTTCAAGGAGCTCTATGGTCAACATAGAATTAGTTAGCAGCTACTTCTTGGCCGAATAAGTGCCTTGGAAAGTTAAGTGACAGCCACCATACATGCACTTAAGCCATTCATGCATTCTATCATCCCATGCATTTGATCCATTCATGGACTAGCCTTTAATGTCCATACATGCATTCGACACATGCATGAATTTGTAGAAACATTGCATCTAGCCGTACATGCACCAGCATTTAATACTTCTTCATTCATGAGTGTGGAATGCCCAAAAGAGATGTTTCTTCATCCATACATTGTACTGTCCAAAGGAATGTACCTACATGAAATAAACAAGTCATTAAGACATCTCATGAACACTCATAAATTGGCATGATGTGAACACATTAATGTCATGCATTAATTGGCTATGTGAACATAATCAATTTATATAATGACAATGACATATTAATAACAAATATTAATATAAGACAAGTTTAATGCTTAAATGAATATGTGCAAATTTTTATTTAATGTATTAAAGACAAAATCGAGTTTAAACTAAAATGAGCTAAGCTTTAGCTCGTGAGCTAAAGTTGAGCTGAGGCTAAACTCCTAAGCTGAAGTTAAGCTAAGGTTTAGCTCGTGAGTTGAAAGTGAGCTAGGAGTGAGCTCGGTTTAGCTCAGGCAAGATGGATTGAGCTCGAATAAGCTGGATTTGAGCTGGACAGAGCTCGTGGAGCTGGAAACGAGCTTGGATCAGCTTGCCAACATGTCATTGCTCGGCTTGACAGACTTGCTCAATAAAGTTCACGGGGCGTGCTCGTATCATATAACTTTCATGATAGTTAAGTATGTATCATAAATAATGACTTGCATTATGTAACTCCCATGTTAGTTTAAGTTTGCATTATTAAATTAAGTCTTGCATTAAATAACTCATCTGTTTATTTAGTTTTCATTTTAAACCATGCATTTAAGTATCTTTGTTAATTGAGTTATTAGAATAAATGCTTATATTAAATAATTTAGCTTCTGGAATAATTTATTGAAGTATGTGTTTGAGTTCATTTATTTAAGTTAGGTTTTTTTTGTGTTTTGTGTTCAATAAGTGTTTAAATGTGTTTAATTGCAGGTGTCTTTTTAGCTAGACACCGTTACATTCAAGGGCTGTTTCAAATTCATTAATTTGACTTTTCAAGTGAATTTCGATTACATACAAGGGGGAACATTATTCTTCATTAAAAGGAGCTGTTATCATCAATTAAATGGAGCATTACACATCCTTAAATTCGGCAGTAGCCTTTTCCATCTTCCATAACCTATTGTTGATTAAATGATATGAGCATTCAAAACTCCATCAAGATGCTGGTGTCTATTCAATTGGCCAAAGGAGACTTCAAAAGTTTTTCCTAAGCATTCAAGTACATTGATTTTGAATTGAAGAGTGGAGTTACTTAGGTTAGAATTTCAAAATTTGTGACTTTTCATTTTAGCTCATTAAGTTGAATAAAGGTGACCATTCGGCTGACCTCTTTTAACACTACAAATAGTTGTAATCAGCATATTGTAAGAGAACTTTTTTTACTGAATTTATGTTAAACTTGAGTTTTGTGAAAAAAGGCAAAGAGCATGTGAGTTCATTAGAGAGAAGAAAAAGCCTTTAAAAGAGTGTAAACATGAGTGTGAGCGAAAATCTGTTATTTTTCTTTCCGAGTGAACTTGTGAGAATTTGTGGTGAGGTTTGTCTAAGTAAAGTACTATGTCAATAAGTTTCAAAAGAAATGTGGCAACTAGAGGAGGAGTGCTATATTTTACGATCCAAACCTTTGCACATGAAATGGAGCATCTATTTGATTGAAAACTTAAACCCATCAAGAAACGATTGGAACGTGTCGAAGAGTGAGGCCATCGAGTAAGAGCCCAACGAGAGCAAATTTCTCCGAGTCAAAAGATGGAATCAAGATCTTCACAAAGACAAACTTTCAATGACTATGTGGGAAGAGACTCATATCGAGATTCTTATTCATCAAGGAAGTCAAGTCGGTATGAAGTAAATCACGAGTTTGAAACTGTTCAAGGCTATGAACGAGAAGGTAGAAACTTCTCTTCAAGTGTTTCAAAATATTCATCTACGGAGAAGTATTTACAAAAAAGTGAGCATGATATATGCTCACCTCGGTTAAGAATTGAGTCGTAAAGTTTTGCCCGATCAATAAATTAGGTAAGCTTCAGAAGGTTTACAAATAGGCTAAGAAAATTCAAAGAAGAAATGAGTCAGGAAAGAAATAGCAAAGTCAGTTATGGAAGAGGGATATGGCTTGGCTAAGGTTCAAGTATGAACTAACACAAAATAGATGTGTTAACCTAAAACTTAGATGAACGCTTAGTGAATGAAAGAATGGCAATGGAATGTTTGAAGGATAGATTGAAGACCGAGACCCTCTATCAAGATTGATAGGAACCTTCGATGTAAGTTGATGTGAGCACTCCCGAGGCATCCTCAAATGCATATCAAGATTCAATTGAGCTTCCAAAAACACCCATAACTCGAGCTTGTGCTAAGCATTTCCTAGAAGCTGTTTTAGCTTCTAATGCAAAACCTTGGTTTGAAACAAGGGCCAATGCTCACAAAATCAGCTCGAAGCAACTATCCAAAGGACTCGTGCATTGTTGGCAAGCTGATCCTAGTTCATTTCCAACTCCTCGAGCTCTGTCCAGCTCAACTCATCTAATTTGAGCTCGTTTTAGCTCGTTTGAGCTCAAACGAGCTTACTTTCAGCTCGTTCTTTATTTCAATAAATTAAACTAAGTTTTAGTTTTATACTAATTAGTTTGCTACAGCTCATTAACAAAAATCCTAGCTCAAATAAGTTCATTAATTGTTTTCACTTAGTTTGAGCTAGCTGAACTTAATGCTACTAGCTAGTCTTTAATTAATGTGTTTAGTTTAGCTTAGCATGATGTTTATGATGCTTAGTTCATGCTCTTAACATGTTCAGCTGAATATACATTGGGATTTAATGTGTTCATGTTTCTTGTAGGTTCAGCCGAATGTATTGAGTACATTTAATGAGATTTATGCACGGCTAGGTACATGGAATATAAGAGTTCATGCATGAAATAATTTATGCATGGTGGGCTGGCTATTGGTGATCCCTAAGCAACCTTTTGGTCAAGAGTTAAGTTCCACAAAGTGACCGAATACATGAAGGAGCCATTAATGTAAGTACATGCATGGCTTAATACATCGTATGGAAGGATGCAGGCACAACTAGTGTTCAATGGATGGCATTTGAAGGAATTCATGTATTAGGACGTTCATGCAAGTGGGGGCTATTTTATGTACATGTATTTGAAGATTCATAGACCGTAATTAAGGAAGAACATGCATTGGGACGTTTCATGCATGTATCATGCATATCCAAGATGTCCATTCAAGTATTCAAGGTACATTCAAGCCTTATTTGGCCAAGGGAGATGTAGGAGTATTAAAGGGCTGCACATTCATGAATTATGGCTTTTCTTCTAGGCTAAGTATGCATGAATGCATCAAGTGAAGTAACATGATGGTTCGGCCAATTCATGCACCATCTTCAAGTATGAACCAAATTGAAATGCTTTTGTGTGAACATGTTAACTACAAATATGAACAGAATTTAAGTTAGTGTGAACATCATAGATGCCGAATATCAATAGGCATCTTAGGCTTATAAATAGTTTGCTCATTTCATGCAAGAGGGACTTTTGCAAAATTATTGAATGAACATTGTTCTTGTAAGGTTGCTTCCTCTCATATCTCGTACAAGTTTCGAAAGACTTATCTAGTTTGTGCTAGTGGTGTCAATCGTACTTGTTTGAACTTATCACCAATCTTGGTGTGGCGTTCACCTATCCATCTTGTGACAACCCGAATTAGGGCCTAATCGGAATAGTGGTTTCGTGACCACAAATTCGAGATAGAAATAATTGTTTTATAATTATTTTGGGGTTTATGATATGATTGCATGATTGTGTGAAAATTTCGTGATGAAATTCTATGCCTAAAGTGCTTAAATTGAAAGTAGGGACTAAATCGAATAAGTTGCAAAATTTGCATCCCGAAGTTTTAGTATGAAATTGTTTTGGAATATTAATTAGGAGGTCTTAAATAGCAATTTGACCAATTTTAAGTTCATGGACAAAATTAGGACATGGAAGGAATTTTTGAAAGTTTAGTAAGGAGGGGCATTTTGGTCATTTGGATATTAAATGAAATAAAATGGGAAAAATAACACAAAATTGATCATCATCCTCCTTAGTTGCTACCGAATTCTCCCTCTCTCCATAGCTAGGGTTTCTTCAATTTTCAAGCTCCATAGTAAGTGATTCTAAGCCCGCTTTTAATGTTCTTTACGTTTTGGAATCCGGAAGCTCGATTAAGCTTATGCTAGTAATAATTTAACCTAGGGTTCACATTTGGAAAAATACCCATAGGTGAAATTTGTGTATTTTGATGTTTTATGATAGAATATGAGGTTTTAAATTATGTTAAATAACTCGTGCTACTCGGTTTTAAGTGAAAGCGAGTAAAAGCAGCATAATCGGTAAAAATACCTATTGTTCATAACTATATGATAGAGTGAGAATTTGATGTTGTTGTAGAAGAGAAAATGTTCAGCATATCATAAAATATAAGAATAAGGGCTGAAATTAAATTCCCGAGCCTAGGGGCAAAATTGTAATTTTGAAAAGTTAGGGGCAAAAATGTAATTTTTCCATGATGTGATTTTGGATTGAAATAAATAGTATGAGTATTAAATGAGCTAAATGTGTTATTATAGATCAAGAAAGACGTGGAATTGATCTCGAGCGGGGAAGGAAAAGTTTTGGACTAAATTGCAAAATTTCCACATTTTGCACCAAGGTAAGTTTGTATGTAAATATTACAATAATTTCATGTACATTCTTATATTTCAGCCTATTATATAAATATACTAGCTGATGTTAAAATATAAATCGACTATTGGAAGAATGGAAATAAATATAGAGAGAGATCCGGTTGAACATTCGGAGAGATCGAATGAAATAGAGGGCGTAGCTAGGTCACATGTATGATGCTGAGTGCACATCATGTGTACAAGAAAGCTACGAGACACCCAGTAGTAGCTAGGTCACATGTGTGATACGAGATGTATCCCATGTAGACAAGAGAGCTACGTGAAAGATAAATGTAGCTAGGTCGCATGCGTGATTCCAAGTGAAGGACACCATGTAGACAAGAGAGCTACGTAAAAGATAAATGTAGCTAGGTCGCATGCGTGATTCCAAGTGAAGGACACCATGTAGACAAGAGAGCTACGAGACAAATCGGTTGGGTCGCATGAGTGGTACTAAGTGTTCACCATGTGTACAAGAGAGCCGAACTAAACGAAGTATGATGGTGGGGCTGTGTCTTTGAAACCATTAAATATCGAGGATTGATCCGAATTGTTCAACGGGATGGTTTTGTGGTGATATTGTGGTTTGGACCTACACCTATGGTGAATGAAAGGTGGTGAAAATGATTTGTGGTATATACATATATAAGATAAAATGAGGTTAGCATAAAGAATGTGTGAAAGAGTGAAATTAGCATTAAAACTGTTTTTAGATGGTAGCAGTGACGTGATTTTGAAAAATCACCAAAATAGGAGGAATATAATTAGAGGTTGAATGAGATGTGAAATTAAAGTTTAATGAGTCTACTTTCATATAAAAGAAACAGAGCAAGCAAAGGAATTCTATATTTTGAGATATTTACAATTGTATGTAACTTGCTCAGGATGAATACGTGATCCCCTGTTCCAACTTTGAAAAATCATTAAAAATTGTACAAAGCAAATTAAGAAATATAGTTTACATGCCTAAATTCCTTATTGAGACTAGTTTTAAATGAAATAGACTTCAGGATTGTTTGAATTGTGTACTGAGAGAAATTCAATTTGTAGTGAATAGAGGTCAGATCAGTCGAGCTGTGTAACAGGGAAACTTTAACTAATAAACTGTACTAATCGGCTGAACCAAAATTATAGAAAAAATTAGCAAAAAGCTTTATGAGTCTAGATTCAGGAAATTTTACGGATTTGAATTTCGAGTTTTGTAACTCGAGTTATGATTTATTTAGTGAATATGACGCAGCAGAGATAGCTTAATCAAAGTGGAATGAATAGTGAAGTTAAAGTAGATATACTTGAATTGTTGTGTAAACATGTTAGATTTTTTTTAATTAGTATTTACATACTTACTTACTAAGCTATAAGCTTACTTTGTTTCTCTCTTTTGTCTTATAGTGTTCTTGACTTGCTCAAGAGTTAAGGATCGTGAAGATCTACCCGCACTATCATACTTTAGGGTATTTGAACTAAACGTTTTGAATTATGGCATGTATAGTAGGCTTAATTATTTTGTTACGTGTCATATTTGTCTAGGTTTAAAATATTAGTTACTGAGATTTCGACCAGCTAATTTGTACAAGCCATTAAAGTTGGCTAATATTGTTCAAGACATATATTATACGATGCACTATCAAATTGGATGACATATTTATATTTCGGTTATGTTTAATGGTATGTGTTATGTTCGGTAATACCTTGTATCTGTTAAATGATGTAAGCAGGTAAGGGTGTTACATTTAGTGGTATCGAGCTATGGTTTAGTCGGTTCTCGGACTAATAAAGTGTGTGTAAAAGTCTAGCTATACATGCCATAAAAAATATTGTGATAGTGTGGTGACTCGATTATTCTAAAGCGTGTTTTGTTTTAATATAGTAATGGATCCTGAAGGAAGCTGCGATGATGATCTTAGTAATGCCATGACTCCGCACAAGGGACCGCTACTGTGGAAAGTAGACTGAGACATTGAGACAAGGAGATGAGGCTCGGGATGCCTTTCTCCAAATGATGAACAATTGGTATCTTGAATTTATTCGAGCAAATCCAAATGCTCAACCTCCTCCACCCCTCCTATACCTCGACGATTCTGTATTGCTCAAGGTATAGATTTGGTAAGAATGAACAAGCCTCCGGTTGACAAGATTCGAAAACAAGGGTCAAGAGTTTAGAGCAAAGGTCGATGATGATCCTGAGAAAGCGGAATTCTGGCTTGAAAATTCTACCGTGTATTTGATGAGCTCTCATGTACACCCGAGGAATGCTTAAAGTGTGCTGTATCACTTTTGAGAGATTCGGCTTACCACTGGTGGAAGACTTTGGTTGCAGTGGTGCCAAAAGAAAAAGTTACTTGGGATTTCTTCCAGGAAGAATTTAGAAAGAAATACATAAGTCAGCGATTTATTGATCAAAAACGGAAGGAGTTCCTTGAATTGAAGCAGGGAAAATGTCTTAGAGCAGAGTATGAACGCGAATTTGTAAGACTCAGCAAGTATGCCCAGGAATGTGTGTCCACCGAGGCCATTATGTGTAGAAGATTTGAAGATGGGCTGAATGAGGACATTAAAGTGCTTGTAGGAATTTTGGAGTTGAAAGAATTTGTAGTATTGGTTGATCGAGCTCTTAAAGCCGAAGAATTGAATAAAGAAAGAAGAAAAGCTGCTATTGAGGCTCGAGATGTCAGAAAAAGACAGATAAGCAAGTCATTTCAATCTCAACCAAAGAGGTCCAAAGAGACAAACCCTCGAATGACAGTTTCAATTGGGGATTCACACAGAGATCGTGGTAGAGCATATTCGGGGTCTAAAGCTCAAGCTACTTCGGTGGCAAGTGTGGGTAATGTGCGACTTAGAAAGCCCGAGTGTCAGCAATGTGGCAGGCAACATTATGGTGAATGTTGGGGACCAAAGCGAGCTTGTTTCAGTCGGTTCTCATGAGCATTTTATTAGAGATTGTCCGGAGAAAGTTAAAGAAGAAAGATTTCAGAGTGCTAGATAGAATACCACCGCTAGTAGAGGTAGACCACCGAGAAATCTCGGAGGTGGGACTAGTAGTAAAAGCTGTGATGAAAGATTTAACGGCAAGATCGAAGCTAGAGCACTGCTAGAGCTTATGCTATATCGTGCGAGAAGATGCATCATCTCCGATGTTATTCTGGTACATTTCTCTCTATGATACTATTGTTATTGCATTGATTGATCCGGGTCCACTCATTCCTATATTTGCATGAATTTAGTATCCAATAAAAAGTTGCTGTTGAATTTCTTGAGTTTACGATTAAAGTGTCGAACCCTTAGGCCAATATGTGCTAGTTGACAAGGTTTGCAAGAATTGCCCATTAATGATTCAAGGTCACTGTTTTCCGGCCAACTTGATGTGTTACCATTTGGTGAGTTTGACGTTATCTTGGGAATGGACTGGTTAACATTGTATGATGCTAAGGTAGATTGTAAACAAAAGACACTAGAGTTGAAATGTGAAAATGGAGAAATTCGTGGGTTGAAACAGATGAATCAAATAAATTGCCTATGGTGATTTCGCACATGTCCGCACGTAAATACATGAGAAAAGGTGTGAAGCTTATCCGCTTATGTAATGAATATTGAGTTGCCTCAACTGAAATTTGAATCAGATCGATAGTCTGTGAGTTTCGGATGTATTTCCGAGGAATTGCCAGGTTGCCTCCGAGCGAGAGAGATAGATTTTGCCATTGATTTGTTGCCGGTCTTGCACCGATCTCGATTGTTCCATATAGAATGGCTCCGATGAATTAAAAGAATTGAAGGCTCGATTCAGGGAGTTAACAGACAAGGATTTGTGAGACCGAGTTTCTCTCCCGAGGTGCTCTGTATTATTCAGAAGAAGAAGGATGGTTCAATGAGACTTTGCATTGATTACCGTCGACAATAAGGTGACTATAAAGAACAAGTACCCCGTTCGAGGATTGATGATTTATTCGATCGGTTAAAGGGGGCCACAGTGTTTTCAAAGATTGATTTGAGGTCCGGTTACTACCAATTTGAGAGTTAAGGAGTCGATGTGCGAAAACCGCCTTTAAGACAAGGTATGGACATTATGAGTTTCTTGTGATGCCTTTCGCTTAACAAATGCTCCAGCTATATTTATGGACTTAATGAATCGGATCTTAGGCCATATTTGGATAAGTTTGTAGTAGTGTTTATAGATGACATTTTAATTTATTCTCGAGATGAGTCCGAACATGCGAACACTTGAGAACTATATTGCGATCTTGAGAGAAAAGAAACTGTTTGCCAAGTTTAGTAAAAGTGAGTTCGGCTTTGTGAAGTCGATTTTTGGGGCATATAGTCTCGGTGATGGTATTCGGGTGGATCCAAGCAAGATTTCTGCGATCGTTGATTGGAAACCGCCAAGAATGTATCCGAGGTTAGAAGCTTTTAGGCTTAGCCTGTATTATAGACGTTTTGTTGAAGGATTTTCGATGATTGCCTCTCCTATGACTAAGTTGTTGCAAAAGAATGTTAAGTTTGAATGGACTGATAAATGTCAACAAAGTTTTGAAAAATTGAAAGCACGATTGACTGAAGCACCAATTTTAGTACAGCCCGAGTCAGGAAAGGAGTTCGTAATTTATAGTGATGCATCATTGACAGGCCTTGGATGTGTGTTGATGCAAGAGGGTAAAGTGGTAGCTTATGCTTCGAGACAGTTAAAACCGCATGAGAAGAACTATCCTACACATGATTTGGAACTAGCCGCTGTTGTTTTTGCCTTGAAGATTTGGCGACATTATTTGTACGGTGAAAAATGCTGAATTTTTACTGATCACAAAAGTTTGAAGTACTTGATGAATCAAAAGGATCTGAATCTGCGATAGCGAAGATGGCTTGAATTATTAAAGGATTATGATTTAGTGATTGATTATCATCCAGGAAAAGCAAATGTAGTTGCTGACGCCTTGAGCAGAAAATTTCTTTTTACTTTGAGAGCCATGAACACGGGGTTAGCATTGTCTGATGATGGGTCAATCTTAGCAGAGATGAGAGCTAAACCGTTATTTCTCCAGTTGATTTGTGATGCTCAAAAGAATGATAGTGAGTTGCGGATCAAGAGAACTCAATGCGAATCAGGTTACAACTCAGATTTTCGAGTTGGACCGGATGACTGCTTGATGTTTCGAGACAGGATATGTGTGCGAAAAACGATAAATTGATTCGAAAATATTACATGAGGCGCACAATGGTGTTTATCAGTTCATCCTGGTAGCACAAAATGTATAATGATTTAAAGAAGCAGTATTGGTGGCGGTATGAAAAGGACATTTGAATTTGTAACCAAGTGTTTGATCGTCAACAAGTAAAAGTGAACATCAAGTGCCTTGAGGATTACTTCAACCGTAATGGTGCTCGAGTGGAAATGGGACAAGATTACCATGGATTTTGTAACCGGTTGCCTTTAACTCCTAAAAGAAGGATTTGTTTGGGTAGTGGTTGATAGATTAACAAAGTCAGCCCACTTTATACCAAGACGCACCGATTACTCACTTGATAAATTAGCGAATTATATATTGCTGAAATTGTGAAGTTGCACGAGTACCTATGTCTATAATATCGATAGAGATCCAAGATTTACCTCGAGATTTTGGAAAAAGTTACAAGAAGCTTTGGGTACAAAATTGAACTTTAGTACCGCATTTCATCCACAAACAGATGGTCAAACGGAAAGAGTAATCCGGTACTCGAAGATATGCTTAGATCTGTGTTTTAGAATTTGGAGGTAGTTGGGAGAAATATCTATCTTTGATTGAGTTTGCCTACAATAAGCTTATCAATCAAGTATACAAATGGCACCGTATGAAGCCTTGTATGGTCGTAAGTGTCGAACTCCTTTATATTGGACCGAGCTTAGTGAGAAACATATTCATGGAGTTGATCTAGTTAAAGAAACCGAAGAGAAAATAAAAGTAATTGGGATTGCTTGAAAGTCGCTTCAGATCGACAAAAGTCATATGCTGATTTAAAAGAAAAGAGATTGAATTTCGGTGGGTGATAAAGTGTTCTTGAAGGTGTCACCATGGAAAAGATTCGAGATTTAGTCGAAAAGGCAAGTTGAGTCCGCGTTTTATTGGGCCGCACGAGATTCTTGAGAGAATTGGACCGATGGCATATCGGTTGGCCTTACGGCAGAGTTAGAAAGAATTCATAACGTGTTTCATGTATCAATGTTACGGCGTTATCGTTCTGATCCTTCACATGTGATTTCCCCAACAGAAATTGAGATTCGATCGGATATGACCTATGAGGAGAAACCAATAAAGATTTTGGCTCGAGAGGTTAAACAGTTAAGAAATAAAAGTATAGCTTTAGTGAAAGTATTGTGGCACAGACATGGGATAGAAGAGGCTACGTGGGAACCTGAGGAAGCTATGAGGAAACAGTACCCAAACCTCTTTACCGGTAAGATTTTCGGGGACGAAAATCTCAAAAGGGGGGGAGAATTGTGACAACCCGAATTAGGGCCTAATCGGAATAGTGGTTTCGTGACCACAAATCCGAGATAGAAATAATTGTTTTATAATTATTTTGGGGTTTATGATATGATTTCATGATTGTGTGAAAATTTCGTGATGAAATTCTATGCCTAAAGTGCTTAAATTGAAAGTAGGGACTAAATCGAATAAGTTGCAAAATTTGCATCCCGGAAGTTTTTAGTATGAAATTGTTTTGGAATATTAATTAGGAGGTCTTAAATAGCAATTTGACCAATTTTAAGTTCATGGACAAAATTAGGACATGGAAGGAATTTTTGAAAGTTTAGTAAGGAGGGGCATTTTGGTCATTTGGATATTAAATGAAATAAAATGGGAAAAATAACACAAAATTGATCATCATCCTCCTTAGTTGCTGCCGAATTCTCCCTCTCTCCATAGCTAGGGTTTCTTCAATTTTCAAGCTCCATAGTAAGTGATTCTAAGCCCCGTTTTTAATGTTCTTTACGTTTTTGGAATCCCGGAAGCTCGATTAAGCTTATGCTAGTAATAATTTAACCTAGGGTTCATATTTGGAAAAATACCCATAGGTGAAATTTGTGTATTTTGATGTTTTATGATAGAATATGAGGTTTTAAATTATGTTAAATAACTTGTGCTACTCGGTTTTAAGTGAAAACGAGTAAAACGGCATAATCGGTAAAAATACCTATTGTTCATAACTATATGATAGAGTGAGAATTTGATGTTGTTGTAGAAGAGAAAAATGTTCAGCATATCATAAAATATAAGAATAAGGGCTGAAATTAAATTCCCGAGCCTAGGGGCAAAATTGTAATTTTGAAAAAGTTAGGGGGCAAAAATGTAATTTTTCCATGATGTGATTTTTGGATTGAAATAAATAGTATGAGTATTAAATGAGCTAAATGTGTTATTATAGATCAAGAAAGACACGGAATTGATCTCGAGCAGGGAAGGAAAAAGTTTTGGACTAAATTGCAAAATTTCCACATTTTGCACCAAGGTAAGTTTGTATGTAAATATTACAATAATTTCATGTACATTCTTATATTTCAGCCTATTATATAAATATACTAGCTGATGTTAAAATATAAATCGACTATTGGAAGAATGGAATTAAATATAGAGAGAGATCCGGTTGAACATTCGGAGAGATCGAATGAAATAGAGGGAGCGTAGCTAGGTCACATGTATGATGCTGAGTGCACATCATGTGTACAAGAAAGCTACGAGACACCCTGTAGTAGCTAGGTCACATGTGTGATACGAGATGTATCCCATGTAGACAAGAGAGCTACGTGAAAGATAAATGTAGCTAGGTCGCATGCGTGATTCCAAGTGAAGGACACCATGTAGACAAGAGAGCTACGTGAAAGATAAATGTAGCTAGGTCGCATGCGTGATTCCAAGTGAAGGACACCATGTAGACAAGAGAGCTACGAGACAAATCGGTTGGGTCGCATGAGTGGTACTAAGTGTTCACCATGTGTACAAGAGAGCCGAACTAAACGAAGTATGATGGTGGGGCTATGTGCTGAAACCATTAAATATCGAGGATTGATCCGAATTGTTCAACGGGATGGTTTTGTGGTGATATTGTGGTTTGGACCTACACCTATGGTGAATGAAAGGTGGTGAAAATGATTTGTGGTATATACATATATAAGATAAAATGAGGTTAGCATAAAGAATGTGTGAAAGAGTGAAATTAGCATTAAAACTGTTTTTAGATGGTAGCAGTGACGTGATTTTGAAAAATCACCAAAAATAGGAGGAATATAATTAGAGGTTGAATGAGATGTGAAATTAAAGTTTAATGAGTCTACTTTCATATAAAAGAAACAGAGCAAGCAAAGGAATTCTATATTTTGAGATATTTACAATTATATGTGACTTGCTCAGGATGAATACGTGATCCCCTGTTCCAACTTTGAAAAATCATTAAAAATTGTACAAATCAAATTAAGAAATATAGTTTACATGACTAAATTCCTTATTGAGACTAGTTTTAAATGAAACAGACTTCAGGATTGTTTGAATTGTGTACTGAGAGAAATTCAATTTGTAGTGAACAGAGGTCAGATCAGTCGAGCTGTGTAACAGGGGAAACTTTAACTAATAAACTGTACTAATCGGCTGAACCAAAATTATAGAAAAAATTAGCAAAAAGCTTTATGAGTCTAGATTCAGGAAATTTTACGGATTTGAATTTCGAGTTTTGTAACTCGAGTTATGATTTATTTAGTAAATATGACGCAGCAGAGACAACTTAATCAAAGTGGAATGAATAGTGAAGTTAAAGTAGATATACTTGAATTGTTGTGTAAACATGTTAGATTTTTTTTTAATTAGTATTTACATACTTACTTACTAAGCTATAAGCTTACTTTGTTTCTCTCTTTTGTCTTATAGTGTTCTTGCTTGCTCGGGAGTTAAGGATCGTGAAGATCTACCGCACTATCATACTTTAGGGTATTTGAACTAAACGTTTTGAATTATGGCATGTATAGTAGGCTTAATTATTTTGTTACGTGTCATATTTGTCTAGGTTTAAAATATTAGTTACAAAGATACTCGACCAGCTAATTTGTACAAGCCATTAAAGTTGGCTAATATTGTTCAAGACATATATTATACGATGCACTATCAAATTGGATGACATATTTATATTTCGGTTATGTTTAATGGTATGTGTTATGTTCTGGTAATACCTTGTATCCTGTTCCGGCGACGGTAACGGGTAAGGGGTGTTACACATCTATCCATATTTTGCACCTTAACCATATAGGAATCGGGGTGACACTTTTTAGTGTTGAATCATTCCTCACGTTGAGTTCGTTTTCCATTCCCATTTCAAATTTCTTTCTTGTTAACCAAACTGAGCCGTCTATCCTTCATCCATCTTTGCTACCCTTAGCCAAACCTATTGCTAATTCTACACTTCTTGAAACCTTTTGTGATACGAACCGCCTCGGGGAGAGTCGAGTCATATGCTGAGTTGCCCGATCGTCTACGAGAAAGTATCGTTCAATTCACTTTTGAAATGAAGTTGATGGAAAAAATAGGACGGAAGCTATGTATAATGGTTCTATGATGGTTTATGGATAAGAATAATATGAATATTCGGCTAAATTGGAAGGGAAAGTGAAAGAAGTAAATAGATGATGGATATGGAAGAAAAGGGTTCTTAAAAGCAAGCACGAACCAATATTAGAAAATATCAACCCAAAATGCTTATAGGCTTTCAAGGTGGAGGATGAAAGTGATAAACCTCGACCCGCTACTTAGCAAAGTAGGAACCTCGGTATATGGGTGAATGCCACACTATTTGATAGTGATAAGTTCGGGATAGTGAAGAACAGGGTTGACACCACTAGGCTTCCTAGATAAGCCAACGAAGTCCTCAACGAAATATGAGAGAAAGAAATCTCACAAATTGATACAACCACACCTCCCGAGTTGTCGGCTGCCAATGAAGATCCTCTCAAATTGCCCGTAGGACCGATCACCCGAGCTCGAGCAAAGAGATTCAAAGATGCAACAACAACCTTAGTTGATAGAGTTTGGGGTGAAACCGTTGCTGGACTTCTTGAAAGCTCTTGGACCAGCAAGCCAAGCAAACCATGCATACTCCTTCAAGCTCAAATCAGCTCAACTTCAACTTAACTTAGCTTAACGAGCTCGTTTCAGCTCATTTCATTATTGCGTTTATTATGCTGGAATAAATCATTTAAGTTGCTGTTAGTTTTATTAGTTATTTGTTTTAATAATTAATTTGTCATAATCTGGACATGTTTTAATTATGTTCTAAATTAAGTACTTAATTAATTAGGACCAATTAAATATGTCTTAACTATTACAAAGATTAATTATGTCCAGCCTAATTTATGGTGCAAGTTTTATTTATGTTGCGAATTTAATGTGTCTAAAAGGATTTAATTTGCTGAATTAAATGTTGTAGGTACATTACCCTTGGACGGCATAGGTGCATGGATGATTTAAAATTGGTGTGCTGATCTTTGGTGTTCCCTAAGTGACCATTCAGCCAAACCTTACAACTCTTCAAGAAGACCGATTGGCTGCCCAAGACAAATTAAGGCTGTTCACACCCACTGATTATTCCTTTCACACCAAGGGCTGTTCGGTTTTGTTTGTTCACACATGTGTGGCTGTTCAAATCGGTTTGTTCACATTCTAAGACTATTGAAGTGCTCTAGACAGCTCCTTAATCACATGAACATTAATTTGAATCAAGCAGGAGCATTAATTCCAAATTCAAGCATTTGGCGAACCTATTGATGGCATTTCAGCTCCCAAACAATTCATTCAATTTTTCTATTGAATCAAGGCATCTAGAAGCTGCCCTTACCGTTCTCCATGCACAAGAAACTTCAAGGAAGCTTCATCAAAATTCTGGAATTTTCGAAACCATTTAGCTACCTCAAGAGCCTATTCGGCTATCCCTTGCATTCACTATAAATTGTGGCTTATGTTACTTTGTAAAGAACTTTTGGACTTTTGTTAATGTTATGCTGCCAAATTTGTTAGGCAAAACTTTTCTCAAATTTCGTTCAAAGATTCGATTGGCTTCCTAGCGTTCTAGTGTGTCAGCCGTTGCTCTTTGTCGAAACCGAACTTATCACTTCTCGTAGTGTGGCGTTCAAACATACCGAGGTTCCTATCTTGTTAGATAGTGGGTCGAGGTTTTTCCTTTACCAATTCCAAACCGAACTAAAAGAGCTTATAAACAACGGTCGATACCAAATCGGTATTGGTTCTTGTTTGCACTTTTGTTCAACCCCATTCTCCATTTACCTAATTGAACCAATTCCTTCATCCATACCTATTCGGACTCCAAACCCGAATTTTCAAACTCTTCTTACCTATTCTAATCCGAACCCAAAACCAATACCCTTCTTTCCTTCATCTGACCTTTTCAATTAAACCTAACGTAACTTCTTGTTGACGATCGGGCACACTAATACGACTCGACTCTTCCGAGGCGGTTCGTATCACAAATTCCATAAAAGTTTAACAAAGTTTCATTAAGTGAAAAGTCTAACCTCTTACAAATGAAATAACATATATTTATAGCCTAAATAAAAGTAGCTGAATGGATAAGCTTAGAAGGTAAGAAATTCGGCCATAAACACCTAGATAATTCTAGAAGAAAAATCATGAATATCCATGAATGTGCAGCCCTTTAATGTCCCATCATCCCCCTTGGCTGAATGAAGCTTTAATGCACCTTGAATACTTGAATGGTTATCTTGAAAATGCATGGATCATGCATGAAACGTCCCAATGTATGTTCCTCCATAAATTCAGTACAAGAACCTTCAAAAACATGAACCTTATATAGCCCCTACTTGCATGAACGTCTCCAATGCATGTACTCCCTTAAATGCCGTCCATTGAACCTCAATTCTACATGCACCTCTTCATACATTGCACCAAGCCCTACATGAACTTGTATTAATTTCCTTCCATGCATGCATGTGTGCCGTCCAAAGGGATTGGATCTTCTAGATACATTCATGCATGAATCTTCATCATTCATGTAACCGAATGTGCATTTGAACCCAAACATTCATGTATTTTGTGCATTCATGTATTTGGCAAATACATGAACTTGTAAATACCTTGAATCTGGTCATACATGCACCTAATTAAATGTTGTTCATTCATGCATGTGGGATGTCCAAAAGAGATGTTTCTTCAAGCATTCATTGCACCGTCCATGAGCATTGTACCTACAAGAAATAAAACAATTCATAAGACATCATGTGAACACACATAAATTCAGCACAATGTGAACACATTTAAGTTATGTGATATCTATGACATATTAATAACAAATATTAATATAAGACAAGTTTAATGCTTAAATAAATATGTGCAAATTTTATTTAATGCATTAAAGACAAAACCGAGTTAAACTAAAATGAGCTAAGCTTTAGCTCGTGAGCTGAATATGAGCTAGGAGTGAGCTCGGTTTAGCTCAGGCAAGTTGGATTGAGCTCTAATAAGCTGGATTTGAGCTGGACAGAGCTCGTGGAGCTGGAAACGAGCTTGGATCAGCTTGCCAACATGTCAATGCTCGGCTTGACAGGCTTGTTCGATGAAGTTCGCGGGGCGTGCTCGTATCATTTTGCTTATCCTATTCTATTTTTTTACTTCTATTACTAAAAATTCAAGGCACGAACAACTCTCTCTACTACGATTGGGCAACTAAGTGAATTCGACTCAACTACCCGGGCCGGATCACATCATAAGTGAACACTACACTTTGGTAACAAAGTGATAAGTTCTTAAACAAAGATAGTTGGACAACACAAGGATTACTTGATAAGTCAGGCCAGTCTTTGGAGAATAACAAGAGTGAACACTCTCACAAAATAGCAATTTAGCATAAATTAGTTCCTTTTTACATATTTTTGAATAACTATTCATAGGTAAATTAAGAGCTAGCTGAATGGTCTCTTATGCAGCTCATTGGACATTTAAATTCTACTGGAAATTTCTAGGAAATGACTTGGAAGTTTCCTTGAAGCTTCCTCAACAACTGGAGAAATGAATGAGCTCAAAATGGCCCTTGGTATGTTCGGTCGAATGCATGATTGTATCTGGATGGTGCTTTGGTTAGCTGGACGGTCAAAGGGGCATTTAAGTCAGCTTGGAAGACTTCAAAGCCCAGCCCTATTTAGCTGATTAGTTAATGAAGAAGATGTGGCTGATGAAGTCCTCAAGACGTCACTTTGGGAGATTAAATGGTTGCAGCTGAAAAAGTTAATTCTTTCAAGGTCCATTGATCTTCACGAAAAGGTCACATAAAAAAAGAAACCAATAGCTCATTAAATTCGTCAACCAGCAGCTCATTAAATCAGTCAACCAGAAGCTCATAAAATCTGTCTAAGCATGCTTTCTTTTAATGCTTTAGCTCCTTTTTTAATGTTGTCCCATGCTTGCATTTACTACAAAGTAAAGCATCAATTAAAAGAGTTAAGACACATTAAATTGGCAGCAATTAAATCAAGACCAATTTATGTCATGCGGCTGGACAAATTAAATTAGCAGCAGCTAATTAATTTGTTCTAATCTAGACACATTTAAATTATGTCCTAAACCAGACATATTAAAACACATATATTAATGTAAGACATATTTAATACATTAAATTAAAAATGTCCTGATTTAAGATACCATTCAAATAATTAATTATTTGAACTGAAAATTAACTAATTAACCAGCACAAATTAATAGATTTATTTCAGCACAAAAGACGCATAAAATAAATAAATTGAAATTAGCTGAATGAGCTAGCTTTGTATCGAATTGAACTCCTTTGAGCTGAAACGAGCTAAATCAGCTTGTAGGATGTTGCAACATGAGCTTGTTGAGTTGTTCACTTATTGTTCAAACACTCCTTCTTTCAAAGTCCAATTTATGTAGCTTGAAATAGACTCTTGGAACCTCTTTGCCCGGGCTCGAGTGATTGGTCCCAATGGTAGCTCCAAGGGTTCGATAATTAGCTCTATAGCCAAGCTCGCATCATGCCCCCTCTTCAAGGTGATTTGTCCCCAAATCATCACCTACATCAAAAGGAGAGAGATCAGCAACGTTAAAACTAGCGCTAACTCCATTGATACGATCTGCCTCGGAAGAGTCGAGTCGTATTAGTGTGCCCGATCGTCAACAAGAAGTTACGTTAGGTTTAATTGAAAAGGTCAGATGAAGGAAAGAAGGGTATTGGTTTTGGGTTCGGATTAGAATAGGTAAGAAGAGTTTGAAAATTCGGGTTTGGAGTCCGAATAGGTATAGATGAAGGAATTGGTTCAATTAGGTAAATGGAGAAATGGGGTTGAACAAAAAGTGCAAACAAGAACCAATACCGATTTGGTATCGACCCGTTGTTTATAAGCTCTTTAGTTCGGTTTGGAATTGGTAAAGGAAAAACCTCGACCCACTATCTAACAAGATAGGAACCTCGGTATGTTTGAACGCCACACTACGAGTAGTGATAAGTTCGGTTTCGACAAAGAACAACGGCTGACACACTAGAACGCTAGGAAGCCAATCGAATCTTTGAACGAAATTTGAGAAAAGTTTTTGCCTAACAAATTTGGTAGCATAACATTAACAAAAGTCCAAAAAGTTCTTTACAAAGTAACACAAGCCACAATTTATAGTGAATGCAAGGGGTAGCCGAATAGGCTCTTGAGGTAGCTAAATGGTTTCTGAAAATTCCAGAATTTTGATGAAGCTTCCTTGAAGTTTCTTGTGCATGGAGAACGGTAAAGGGCAGCTTCTAGATGCCTTGGTTCAATAGAAAAATTGAATGAATTGTTTGGGAGCTGAAATGCCATCAATAGGTTCGGCCAAATGCTTGAATTTGGAATTAATGCTGCTGCTTGATTCAGCCGAATGTTCATGTGATTAAGGAGCTGTCTAGAGCACTTCAATAGTCTTAGAATGTGAACAAACCGATTTGAACAGCCACACATGTGTGAACAAACAAAACCGAACAGCCCTTGGTGTGAAAGGAATAATCGGTGGGTGTGAACAGCCTTAATTTGTCTTGGGCAGCCAATCGGTCTTCTTGAAGAGTTGTAAGGTTTGGCTGAATGGTCACTTAGGGAACACCAAAGATCAGCACACCAATTTTAAATCATCCATGCACCTATGACGTCCAAGGGGTAATGTACCTACAACATTTAATTCAGCAAATTAAATCCCTTTTAGACACATTAAATTCGGCAACATAGACAAATAAATCTTGCACCATAAATTAGGCTGGACATAATTAATCTTTGTAATAGTTAAGACAAATTTAATTGGTCCTAATTAATTAAGTACTTAATTTAGAACATAATTAAAACATGTCCAGATTATGACAAATTAATTATTAAAACAAATAACTAATAAAACTAACAGCAACTTAAATGATTTATTCCAGCATAATAAACGCAATAATGAAATGAGCTGAAACGAGCTCGTTGAGCTAAGTTAAGTTGAAGTTGAGCTGATTTGAGCTTGAAGGAGTATGCATGGTTTGCTTGGCTTGCTGGTCCAAGAGCTTTCAAGAAGTCCAGCAACGGTTTCACCCCAAACTCTATCAACTAAGGTTGTTGTTGCGTCTTTGAATCTCTTTGCTCGAGCTCGGGTGATCGGTCCTAGGGCAATTCGAGAGGATCTTCATTGGCAGTCGACAACTCGGGAGGTGTGGTTGTATCATCCATACTCACCGGGTAAATCTATTTTGTAGACATTACCGTTGATCCGTTCCAGCACTTGGAATGGACCATCACCCCTTGGTTGGAGTTTTGATTTTCATTGCTCGGGAAACCTTTCTTTGCTTATATGGATCCAAACCCAATCTCCGGGTTCAAACACAACTCGTTTGTTGACACGAACCGTCTTGGGAAGAGTCGAGCCGTATGTAAATTGCTCGATCGTCTACGAGAAGTTACGTTAGGTTTAGTTGAGTTGAAGGTATGGTCAAAGTAGAAAGAGGGGTACGAATGGAATGGTAGGAATGAAAGGGTAGGAACAAAAGATATGAACAAATTGGTCGGTTTAGGTTCGATTAGGTAAAGAAGAGAACGGGTTTGAACTACTAAAGGTACTTTCCAGAACCAATACCGAAATGGTTTCGACCCGTTGATTAAGCCTTTTGAGTTCGGTTATAGGTTTGGTAAGGGAAAACCTCGACCCACTATCTAACAAGATAGGAACCTCGGTATGTTGAACGCCACACTATGAATAGTGATAAGTTCGGGTACGACAAAGAACACGGTTGACACAACTAGAACGCTAGGAACGCCAAACGAATCTTTGAACGAAATATAAGAAAAGTTCGCCTCACAATTTCGGCAGCATAACATTAACATAAGTTTCAAAAAAGTCCTTTACATGGAAATTGAACAAGTATTTATAGGCCTAAGTCTAGGTAGCCGATTGGCCTTTCATGCTTACACATTAATTAAAGAAAATTCTAGAAAAATGACCCTTAATGTGCATGTCTAGATTCGGCTATGGTAATAGGAAATGAATGAATCTTCATGCTTAAGAAAACTCAAAGTGAATGCATGATGTCCAATGGTCACTTGTAGGTTCACCAACCTTGTTAAATGAAGCAATGTTTGGCCAAAAAGTATGAATTAATTGTGGACACTCCAAGGGCCATCATGTGTGTGAAACCGAATGTTGAAGAGTCTTCTAGTGTGAACAAGGTGAACCGAACAGTCTTGCCATGTGAACATAGGTGTGAACAAATTAAGGAGAGTCATGGGGAAGCTAATTGGCCAAGCTATCTTCATGCATGTGTGAGTGTCCTTTGGCCGAATGGTCACCTTGGAGAATGAAGAGATAGCACACCATACATGAATAGAAACATTCATGAACCTTAAAGACATTGAATATGGTTATACATGCACTTGGGCGAACATGCACCCAAGAGATTCAAGTCCCCCAACCGTCCATGCACCTTCAAAATTCATGCTTGCTTTTAATCTCCATATGTCCATTGCATTTTTACAAGAAATGTAAATAGAATTAATTCAAACTAATGTGAACACAAATATCAACATTAAATTCGGTTATGACAAATTTAATTATCATCAATAAACACTTTTAAGACATACTTAATATAACTAATGTGAACTAAATTTAATATGTAGGATATTAATTAACTAATTATTGAACTTATTAATTAAAAAGTCAATAGTAGTCAAATGAATTCAAAGTGAACTCCATGAGCTGATGGTTAATTCATGAGCTAAACTCGAGCTGGGCTTAAACTCGTGAGCTGATAATGAGCTAGTCCCGAGCTAATGAGCTGGTGTGGAGCTACATGGGAGCTAACTTGAACTGAAGGTGAGCTCGGTGAGCTGAACTGAACTTGTAGAAAAGTTCAGCATGGATTTCCAAAATGGCCACTAGCTGGTTCGATAGGTCTAGCATTGACATCATCCCACACATGCTGAACAAAAGCTATAACGGCTTCTTTAAATTGTTTTGCATGAGCCCTTGTGATCGGCCCTTGAGGTAGCACCATCGGATCTCGGCTTGGACTTGACTTATGGGAAGCCGTGATTGTATCATTTGTGCCCCTTGTTCACTCCTCGTCCATATTGTTCGGTCCTCCTCTCGATATTGTCTTTGACCTTCTTGTGAAGCTGTTTAACAAAATTGGCTTTTCTTTTGCCATCTACATGCACTAGCTGGTTAGAAGGCAAAAGTACTAAGTCGAGAGGGTTTAAAGGGTTGAAACCGTATACTACCTCAAAAGGAGAATGTTTTGTGGCTGAATGACTCATTTGGTTGTAAGCGAACTCCACATATGGTAAACATTCTTCCCACAACTTCAAATTCTTACGAATGATGGCTAGTAGTAAATTCAACAAGACTCGATTAACTACCTTAGTTTGGCCATCAATTTGGGGATGGCATGTGGTTGAAAACAATAATTTGCTGCCTAAATTCACCCATAACGTCCTTCAAAACTGGCTAAGAAATTTTGTATCCCAATTAGAGACGATGATGTGGGGTATTCCGTGCAATCTGACAATTTCCTTGAAAAACAAATTGGCAATGTTAGTGGCATCAACAGTCTTGTGACAAGGTATAAAATGAGCCATTTTCGAAAAACGATCTACAACCACAACTATTGAGTCTTTTCCATGTTTGGTTCTAGAAAGGCCTAGAATAAAATCCATCAATATGTGTCTACCCTCGGTGCATCCGGGATTGGCAACGGTGTATACTAACCATGCGGTTTGATTCACGATTTTGCTTTCTTGCAAGCAATACATCAATCGCACTTCTTCATCACATCACGTTTCATTGTTGGCCAATAAATATGTTCTTGCAATATGGCCAATGTTTTAGCAACTCCAAAGTGGCCCATGAGTCCACCACCATGAGCTTCATTAACTAGCACATCTCTTACGGAACCATTAGGAATACAAAGCTTACCTTCACGAAACAAGTAACCTTCGTGCTGATAATACTTTTCATAGGCTCCTTGCACACAACACTTATATGCTTCACCAAAATCAATGTCAGTTTGATAAAGATCTTTCAAAAATTCAAAACCAAGCAGTTTAGAATCCAATTGATTGACAAGTGCATACCTTCGTGATAATGCATCGACGGCAATGTTTTCTTTACCTTTCTTATATTTTATCACGTAAGGGAATGACTCCAAATATTCCACCCACTTGGCATGATGCTTGTTAAGCTTCGTTTGTCCTCGAAGGTGCTTTAAGGCCTCATGATACGTATGAATGACAAATTCCTTTGGCCAAAGGTAATGTTGCCAAGTTTCTAAGGCCCAGATCAAGGGATACATTTCCTTGTTGTATGTTGGGTAATTCAACGTGGCGCTGTTAAGTTTTTTGTTGAAATATGCTATAGACCGTCCATCTTGTATCAGAACAGCTCCAATACCAATTCCTGAGGCATCACACTCAACGTCGAATGTCTTGTTAAAATTAGGTAAAGATAGTAACGGAGCATTAGTTAGGCATTCTTTGATCCTATTAAATGCAATTTCTTGATCATCAGTCCAATTAAAGGGAGAATTTTTCTTGATAATACCTGTCAAGGGGGCGGCTATGGTACTAAAGTTAGGTACAAACCTTCAATAAAAGCTTGCCAACCCATGAAAACTCCATACTTGGCTAATGTTCATTGGGCGCAGCCATTCATTGATCGCTTTGACCTTCTCTTGGTCAACTTGTAAGCCACGGGCACTCACCACAAAACCTAAGAACATAACCTTATCAATGCAAAAAGAACATTTTTTAAGTTAGCGTACAGTACCTCTTTTCGTAGAACTTCTAACATCGCACACAGATGCTGAACGTGATCTTCCAATGACTTGCTATAGATCAAAATATCATCAAAATATACAACGTAGAATTTTCCAATAAAAACACGCAAAACATGATTCATTAAACGCATAAAAGTGCTAGGTGCATTTGTAAGACCGAATGGCATGACCAACCATTCGTACAAACTGTACTTAGTCTTGAATATGGTTTTCCATTTGTCTCCCTCCCGCATGCGGATTTGGTGATAGCCACTCTTTAAGTCTATCTTTGAAAAGAGCTGGGCTCTGCTAAGTTCATCAAGATATCGTCGAGGTGGGGAATGGGGTGTCTATATTTGACGGTGATCTTTTTGATGGCGTGTCAGTCAATGCACGTTCTCCACGATCCGTCATTTTAGGTACTAGCAAATACAGAAATTGCACAGGGACTTAGGCTTTCTCGAATGTAGCCTTTTGCCATCAACTCGGATTCTTGCCTTTGTAGGTCTCTTGTTTCCTCGAGATTACTCCTATAAGTCGGTCGATTCGGAATAGATGCCTCGTATGGGAGGCAAACCACTTGGCACTTCCTCCTGGAATATATCTTCAAATTCCTATAACAAAGATACAATAGGAGAAGGCAAAGAATTTTCAATTTCACTAGTGTTCAAAAGACATTCTTTGTACATAAGTACAAGAATGGTTGTCTTGCCAAAAACAACTTTCGAATCTCTCGCTTCTTGGTAAAAACACTCATTTTTTTATCCTCGCTTTCATTTTCTTTTTCTTTATCACTTGTATTTTTGAATCACTTTTCTCACTTTTCTTACTTTTTCCTCTCTTTTCCACTTTTTTCTTTTTTCTTTTCATTCTTTTTCTCTCGCTCTTTTTCTTTTGTCTTTTCTATTGATTGTTTCATCTTGAGCTAGTCTTCATAGACTTGCTTCGGTGTGAGAGGGGCTAGAGTGATGTTCCTTCAAGATGCTTGAAAAAATATCGATTTGTGTATCCGTCATGGATAACTCGACGGTCAAATTGCCAAGGACGACCCAACAGAAGGTGTCCCACGTGCATTGGCACAAAGTCACAAATCACTTTATCTTGGTACTTGCCTATCAAAAATGCCACCTTTGCTTGCTTGGTTACCTTAAGTTAACCACCGTCGTTTAGCCAATGCAACTTGTAAGGATTTGGATGCTTTGTCATGATTATACCAAATTTTTCAATGAGCATGGTGCTCGCGATGTTGGTGCAACTTCCTCCGTTAACTATCAAACTACACACTTTGCCTTGAATATGGCAACGAGTGTGAAAAATGTTTTCTCGTTGTTGGTCGTCTTTGACTCCTTGGATGTTTAGGCTTCGTTTTACAACGAGGATCTCTCCGCCAACGGGCATCTCAACTTCGTCTTCTTTGTTGGTGGGGTTTTCAGATTCTTCCTCCTTTTCATCTTTGGACTCAATTTCACCATTTGGTCGAATCACCATTCCATTGTCCAACGATTAGGACATTGAATGGAAATGTGTCCTCTCCCTTGACACTTAAAACACTTAACATCGCAGGAATGATTGGAAATAGGTTCGTTCTTATTCTTACGTGTCTCACCGCTTAGTTGATTAGATTTAGTGGCTATGATAGGTTCCTTGAAACGAATAGGAGCTTTGCTCGGCCCATGACTCCACTTGCTAGAAGACGAGGAGGGGTAGCTCGACTGACTCCTTTCTTCTTCAATTTCTTCTCGGCTTTTATAGCCATATGGACCATGTCCATAACTTTGACATAATGCTGAAGTTCCACTATATTGGCAATATCTCGATTCAAGCCTGCTAAAAATCTTGCCATCATAGCTTCAAGATCTTCCTCCACGTCTGCTCGATCATCGCAACCTCCATTTCTTTGTAATAGATGCTCCAGTTGCCTTAGGTTAGATTTTGTAGTCGCTGGTACAAGTCTCGGTGGTAGTATAAAGAGACGAAATGTTTCTGCATGATAGCCTTCATTTTAGCCCAAGTTGAAATAGGCCTTTCTCTGTTTCTTCTACGGCTTGTCATGAGTTTATCCCACCACACGATTGCATAATCAGAAAACTCTATTGCTGCGAGCTCCACCTTTTTGCTCTCTGAGTAATTGTGACACTCGAAGACGAGCTCTATTTTCTTCTCCCACTCCAAATACGCTTAGGGATCGTTCTTGCCTTGGAATAGAGGAATTATCATTTTAATATTCTTAAAATTATCGTCGGGACAATCTCTTTCCCTATGGCCCCAGTTTTGTTGACCCTTTGTCGATTACCTCGAACAGAAGAGTAATCTCTTTCTTCCTCGCTTGACTCATCAGGATCTTCTTGGCGTTGGATGGGACGCCCACGCCCTTGCCTTGCATCTTCGAGGGTTCCTTCACGTTGTCCCCTTGCTTCGACCCGATATAGCCTATCTTCAATGGGCTCGAGTTTGCTGTTGAACAGCCACTCAATTTCTTGCATGAGGGCTTGTAAAGTTAAATTGGGGCTCCTCTCCCAACGACATTGCGAACAGGTCACAATCCTTCTCCGACCATTGGATTTCTTTTGGGACTTCTCGACATATAAGTTTGAAGCACACAGCAAACCTCACAATTTCACTCACAAGGAAAAACACATAATTTCGGCTTCTTTACTCTCGGATAATCTCACCGCTTTCGTGCCTTTTTTGCTTAAGTTCACCTCTCGAGGTTTTTCGTAGACTACTTAGACAAATCAACGTCCATTTGTGAGTCAGCTTGCAAAAATAATGCTGGTTAGGTGGGGAAATGATGTGGGACGAATAAGTAAGCTTGAAAAAGAAATAGGCGGGTAGAAAGGCTTTTTTTGTTTTAAAAAGGAATGATGAAATCTCGAGCAGAAAACTCTTTGAAACACAAATTTTTCACTTCCTCTCTTTTTTTTCACTAAATATATATTCTTCTTTTTTTTTTTGTATGATTTTTTTACCAAATTACAATCCTAGGAATACTAAAAATAATGATTCTCACTGCAATTTAACCAGCTCTCATACCAATTGATATACGCTCGCCTTGATTAAGAATTGAGTCGTAAAGTTTTGCATGATCGATAAATTGGGTAAGCTTCAGACGGTTTGCAAATAGGCTAAGAAAATTCAAAGAAGAAATGGGTCAGGAAAGAAATAGCAAAGTCGATTATGGAAGAGGGATATGGCTCGGCTAAGGTTCAAGTATGAACTAACACAAAATAGATGTGTTAACCCAAAACTTATATAAACGCTTAGTGAATGAAAGAATGGCAATGGAATGTTTGAAGGATAGATTGAAGACTGAGACTCTCTATCAAGATTGATAGAAACCTTCAGTATAAGTGAACGCCACACTTTGGTAACAAAGTGATAAGTTCATAAACAAAGACGGTTGGACAACACAAGGATCACTTGATAAGTCAGGTCAGTCTTTGGAAGATAACAAGAGTGAACACTCTCACAAAATAGCAATTTAGCATAAATTCGGCATTAGTTCCTTTTTACAAATTTTTGAACAACTATTTATAGGTAAATTAAGAGCTAGCTGAATGGACTCTTAGGCAGCTTATTTGATACGAACCGCCTCGAGGAGAGTCGAGTCGTATGCTGAGTTGCCCGATCGTCTACGAGAAAGTATCGTTCAATTCACTTTTGAAATGAAGTTGATGGAAAAATAGGACAGAAGCTATGTATAATGGTTCTATGATGGTTTATGGATAAGAATAATATGTATAGATTCGGCTAAATTGGAAGGGAAAGTGAAAGAAGTAAATCGATGATGGATATGGAAGAAAAGGGTTCTTGAAAAGAAGCACAAACCAATATTAGAAAATATCGACCCAAATGCTTATAGGCTTTCAAGGTGGAGGATGAAAGTGATAAACCTCGACCCGCTACTTAGCAAAGTAGGAACCTCGGTATATGGGTGAACGCCACACTATTTGATAGTGATAAGTTTGGGATAGTGAAGAATAGGGTTGACGCCACTAGGCTTCCTAGATAAGCCAACGAAGTCCTCAACGAAATATGAGAGAAAGAAATCTCACAAATTCCATGAAAGTTTAACAAAGTTTCATTAAGTGAAAAGTTTAAAAAAAATGTCTAACCTTTTACAAATGAAATTTAACAATTATTTATAGCCTAAAACATGGTCAACCGAATGGCCTAAAAAAGTAGCTGAATGGTCACTTAATTAAACCTTTAAATGAGCTAAAATTTCCGGAAAAATTTAGGAAATTCTAGGATGCTTCCTCCAGCCTTAAGAACATATTTGGACAGCTTCCAAGGTGTCTTCATGCAGCTGGTTTCATTTAAAATAAAGGTGAGCTAATCAACCACCTAGAAAGCCGAATGGTCACTTTGTAATTCAACTAGAAGAGTTGAGAATTTTCTTAGAAGTTTCCTCATCAGCTGGAGAATTAAATGAGCTGAAAAATCTTGTAATATTCGGCCAAAGAGAGTGCATGATATTAAATTTATTGCTTTGACCAGCTGGATTGGCTTGGGCAGCTTAAATGCTCCTTGAGGATGCCAATGGACAATAGATATAGAAGCTGAATGTGAGCAGCTGAATAGGATTAATTATAATCAGCCATCGCCCTTGTTATTCCCGAAAAAGCACCTAGAGAAACTTAAACAGCAGCTGGCCTTTTAATTCAACTTGGAACATTGAATATTCAGCCATCTTTTGACTGAATGGCCATTTGGGAACACCAACCAGCAGCCTTCAAGCATTAATCACGTTTCATCCTAGGCTATTCATGCACCAGCAGCTTTTTAATGCATTAATCACGTTTCATGCCCCTATTGATACGAGCACGCCCCGCGAACTTTATCGAGCAAGTCTGTCAAGCAGAGCAATGACATGTTGGCAAGCTGATCCAAGCTCGTTTCCAGCTCCACGAGCTCCGTCCAGCTCAAATCCAGCTTATTCGAGCTCAATCCATCTTGTCTGAGCTAAACGGAGCTCACTCCTAGCTCACTTTCAATTCACGAGCTAAACCTTATGATACAACCACCCCTCCTGAGTTGTCGGCTGCCAATGAAGATCCTCTCGAATTGCCCGTAGGACCGATCACCCGAGCTCGAGCAAAGAGATTCAAAGGCGCAACAACAGCTTTAGTTGATAGAGTTTGGGGTGAAACCGTTGCTGGACTTCTTGAAAGCTCTTGGACCAGCAAGCCAAGCAAACCATGCATACTCCTTCAAGCTCAAATCAGCTCAACTTCAACTCAACTTAGCTCAACGAGCTCGTTTCAGCTCATTTCATTATTGCATTTATTATGCTGGAATAAATCATTTAAGTTGCTGTTAGTTTTATTAGTTATTTGTTTTAATAATTAATTTGTCATATTCTGGACATGTTTTAATTATGTTCTAAATTAAGTACTTAATTAATTAGGACCAATTAAATATGTCTTAACTATTACAAAGATTAATTATGTCCAGCCTAATTTATGGTGCAAGATTTATTTGTCTATGTTGCCGAATTTAATGTGTCTAAAAGGGATTTAATTTGCTGAATTAAATGTTGTAGGTACATTACCCCTTGGACGGCATAGGTGCATGGATGACTTAAAATTGGTGTGCTGCTCTTTGGTGTTCCCTAAGTGACCATTCAGCCAAACCTTACAACTCTTCAAGAAGACCGATTGGCTGCCCAAGACAAATTAAGGCTATTCACACCCACCCGATTATTCCTTTCACACCAAGGGCTGTTCGATTTTGTTTGTTCACACATGTGTGGCTGTTCAAATCGGTTTGTTCACATTCTAAGACTATTGAAGTGCTCTAGATAGCTCCTTAATTACATGAACATTCGGCTGAATCAAGTAGTAGCATTAATTCCAAATTCAAGCATTTGGCCAAACCTATTGATGGCATTTCAGCTCCCAAACAATTCATTCAATTTTTCTATTGAATTAAGGCATCTAGAAGCTGCCCCTTACCGTTCTCCATGCCCAAGAAACTTCAAGGAAGCTTCATCAAAAATTCTGGAATTTTCAGAAACCATTTAGCTACCTCAAGAGCCTATTCGGCTATCCCTTGCATTCACTATAAATTGTGGCTTGTGTTACTTTGTAAAGAACTTTTGAAACTTTTGTTAATGTTATGCTGCCAAAATCGTGAGGCAAACTTTTCTTATATTTCGTTCAAAGATTAGTTTGGCGTTCCTAGCGTTCTAGTTGTGTCAACCGTGTTCTTTGTCGCATCAGAACTTATCACTATTCGTAGTGTGGCGTTCAACATACCGAGGTTCCTATCTTGTTAGATAGTGGGTCGAGGTTTCCTTACCAAACCTATAACCGAACTCAAAAGGCTAACTCAACGGGTCGATACCATTTGGTAATTGGTTCTTGAAAGTCCCTTTAGTAGTTCAAACCCGTTCTTTCTTCTTTACCTAATTGAACCTAAACCACCAATTTGTTCATACCATTTTGATCCTTCCTTTCGTTCCTACCATTCCATTCGTACCCTCTTTCTACTCGACTATACCTACAACTCAACTAATCCTAACATAACTTCTCGTAGACGATCGGGCAATCTACATACGACTCGACTCTTCCCGAGACGGTTCGTATCACCTTAGCTCAACTTCAGCTTAGGAGTTTAATCTCAGCTCAACTTTAGCTCACAAGCTAAAGCTTAGCTCATTTTAGTTTAAACTCGGTTTTGTCTTTAATGCATTAAATAAAAATTTGCACATATTTATTTAAGCATTAAACTTGTCTTATAATATTTGTTATTAATATGTCATAGTCATTACATAAATTGATTATGTTCACATAGCTGAATTAATGCATGACATTAATGTGTTCACATCATGCCGAATCTATGAGTGTTCATGAGATATCTTAATGACTTGTTTATTTCATGTAGGTACATCCCTTTGGACGGTACAATGTATGGATGAAGAAACATCTCTTTTGGGCATTCCACACTCATGAATGAAGAAGTATTAAATGCTGGTGCATGTACGGCTAGATGCAAGGTTTCTACAAATTCATGCATGTGTCGAATGCATGTATGGACATTAAAGGCTAGTCCATGAATGGATCAAATGCATGGGATGATAGAATGCATGAATGGCTTAAGTGCATGTATGGTTGATACGATCCGCCTCGGGGTGAGTCGAGTCGTATGTGAGTTTGCCCGATCGTCTACGAAGAAGTAGCGTTCGATTTGTTCAAAAGGATGTTTTAACGTAAATAATGGCGAAAGCTATGTAAAAGGATTCAAAGATGGGTTTATGGATATGAAGTTTATGTAGATGGATTTATGGATATAAAGTTTTTGTAGGTTTGGTTATAATGAAACGAAAAGATGGAATGGAATGGAAGAAAATGATCTAAAAAAAAACAAACACGAACCAATATTAGAAAATATTGACCCAAATGTTTATAAGTTTTCAAGGTGGTCAGATGGAGAATATGAGAACCTCGACCCGCTACTTAGAAAAGGAGGAACCTTGGTATGTTTGAACGCCACACTACGAGTAGTGATAAGTTTGGTTTTCAACAAAGAAAATGGATGACACAACTAGAACACTAGGTAGCCAACAAATCTTTGAACGAAAACAGAAAAAAGTTTGCCTCACAAATTTGGCAGAATATCATTAACAAAAATGTCCAAAAAGTAGTATCCCTTCAAAAGGCTGGTTACATGAATTTATAGTGTCAAAAGGAAAGCTAGCTGAAAGGTCACTTTTAATGAAGCTAATAATGAGGCCTAATGAAAAGTCACAACTATAGAAATTCTATTCCAAGTAACTCCAGCTTTCAATGTGATTTACTTCTTCAATTATGTTGCTTTCAAAGTCTTTTGAAGTCTCCATGAGCAACCGAAAAGACACCAGCTTCTTTGATGGAGAATTGAATGCATGTAGTGATTACTCATGAAGCAAACGGTTATGGAAGATGAAACAAAGTTGCTGCCTAATTTAAAGAAGAATAATGCTCTCCTTTAATTGATAGAAACAACTTCTTAATGATATTTAAAGCCTCTTTGTAACAACCCTCTCTTTTGTAACTGAAATCTCTTGAAAAGTCACCTTATTGAATGCATAACAGCCTTTAATAATAATAGATGGGAGCTAAAAAGTCACCTGCAATTAACACATGTAACCGTCACATTTATTCATTTATTAAGCTTAAAACAAATTAACAACTAACTTAAATAAATGAACTAACACTTATGCATCATTTATTCCAACAACAAGTTTAATTAAGAGAAGCATTATTAAATGAACTTAAATTCATGCATCAATAAATTATCCTAGGAACTAGATTATTTAAAGAAGCAACTATTAAATAAAGTTCAACAAAACACTTATTAATTAAACTAAGATGAGTTGAATAAATGTCCAGCAACTCATTTATTAAACTAAGATGCTTAAATGCATGGTTTAAAATGCAAACTAAATGAACAAACGAGTTACTTAATGCAAGACTTAATTTAATGAAGCTGACTTAAACTAACATCGGAGTCACATAATGTATGACTTTATTAAATGCAGAACACATAATGCATGTCATAATTAAAATATGTATTTAATAAATAAGACATAATTAAAGACTAAAGAACTAAGATAAATCAAGTCTTTATTACAACAGCATAAATGAATTTAAAGGTCTCATTTTGCATTTGGGCCCCTCGAGTTTAGGCCAATCTCGATGTCGTTGAGATGTACCAAAACATGATGCGACCGGGATCGCATCAATGGTGGCTGTCTCCTAACTTTCCAAGGCACTTATTCAGCCCAGAAGTAGCTGTTCACACTTTGAATTGACCTATAAGCTACTACACATGCATGGATGGGTTCAAGAACGTCTAAAGGAAGGAATTAACTCAATAATTCAACACATTGATTGAATTAAGTGTATGCACAAAGGGGAGAACGAATTTACTAGGTTCATGCTACCATTTATGAACCTACATGCTATTAAAGAGTTTAATTATGAGGATACATGTTCCATACAAGTGCATGAACATCCCAAGGAGATGAATGCAACCTTTGGTGCACATACAAGTCACTTGAAGCCATTCTTTATGATTAAGCATTCATGCACACACTTAGGGGGAAGAAAGTGTCCATTCAACTAGTTCATGAATCTACCGAATTTATGAACTATTTTAATACATTAGTGTGAACGTTTTTATTATTGTGTGAACACCTAGATGCCAAATTTGAATGGTCATCTATGTGCCTATAAGTATTTGTTTTCTTTCAATTGTAAGGGACTTTTGCCAAATTTGTTAATGAACATTTGTTCTTGTGAGGTTGCTTCCTCTCATATCTCGTACAAGTTTCGAAAGACTTATCTGGCTTGTGCTAGTGGCGTCAATCATCTTGTTTGAACTTATCACCAATCTTGGTGTGGTGTTCACCTATCCATCTATCCATACTTCACCTTAACAATATAGGAACCGGGGTGACACTTCTTAGTGTTGAATCATTCCTGACGTTGAGTTCGTTTTCCATTCCCATCCTTCAAATTATTTTCTTGTTATACCAAACCGACCCATTTCTCCATCACCCATCTTTGCTACACATAACCGAACCTATTACTAAACTTACCCTTCTTGAAACCTTCCGCTTATTCTAATCCATTATTTTACTTTTATTACTAAAATCCGAGACACGAACGACTCTCTCAAACTACGATCGGGCAACTACGTGAATTCGACTCATCTACCCAGGCCGGATCACATCACCTATGCACCAGCAGCTCTTTAATGTGCCGTCCATGCCTTGTTCACTAATTAATTCGGCTGTAGCAATAAGCACATTGAATTCGGCATGCTTGCTCCTTTAATGTTGAAAATAGCTGCACATTTAAACCAAAATTAATCAGCTTTGAACTTATTAAATTGACAGCAAATTTAAACCACATTCGGTTGGACAAGAAATAAATGTGTCCTAAACTAAGACAAGTTAAATGGCTGTACTAGAACAAATTAAAACATGTTCCAATTCAGACATATTAATTTAATTTGGAACATATTAAAACCCAATTATTAAGCTAAACATAATTATGAGCTAAGCAAATTAACTAATTTAACTAACACATTTAAACATAATTAAAAATGTCCAGATTTTAATTTATTAAAAATAACACAACCAAATTATTGAGCTGATTTAATTAAGTTTAACTAGGCTCAATTAATTTATTCCAGCAACTAATAAAATGCTTAAATTAAAATAAACTAGAAAAATAAGCAAACGAGCTCATTGAGCTAAAATCGGGCTAACTTGAGCTCGTTGAAATTTAAGATCAGGCTTCATTTTGAACTTGGGCCCCTCGAACTTAGGCCATGCTTGATATTGTCGAATTGTGTCGAACCATGATACGTCGGGATTCGTATCATTCCCTCCCACTTGAAGATGATTTGTCCTCAAATCGGGCCACTTGCTCAAAAATTTTTTTCCAAGATCACAAACCATCTTGTTCATGATCGATAAGGAATTATTTCCAAAAGCCAAGGAACCACAAATGGTTCGAAAAGGAAATGGGTTATTTCCACGCCCTCCCTCTTTAGGGGGACGCCATCTCCAACTGTCACCTACAAAAGAGTAAAACAAATTAGTGACACTAGGAATAAAAATCTCTAAAGAACTTTTCTCATTCTCATTCACGAATTTATTGTAAAAACTAATACCAAGGTCAAAGATGGAAAACGACCTCACTGTTTCACAATGGATAAAATGGTCAAGCATAATCGTCAGAACAGAACCATTAAGCACTCGAAAATTATGGTTTTGGACAACAAAAGCACTTGATTCAAGTCCTTTGGACAACTCAATACCAAACGATGTAAGACAATAATCTCCGGTGTCTTAAGCAAAGTTTTCTCTTATTGTTTCATTTCGACTTGAAGGTTTCATTGAGAACAACACAGGGGAAATATGAAACAATGGAAAGTTAAACTCATGCAAGACATGCTTGAATCCTTCAAATCCTACTATAGTGCAATTTCTAGAATCAGAGGTTTGATTTTGCATTCGCATATTATCATGGTACAACGAATTTGTTTTCAGATTTAGAAACACATCATCAAGTAAGCAAAAGTTGTTCACACATTTATCTAAACAGAAATTATAATGCTCACCTTTGCTTGGCAACAACTTAAGATGACTTGCTCCGGGCTTAAACACACGATTTTGGTCATTCATTATTACAAGAGACAATGGCCTTTCTTTCATCAACAACTCACACAAGTGAGACAAAGAAAATTTGAGCATGCATATTTTCAAACACTCATACATCGTAATTCCCATTTGATCAGACTTACACAAACATGCACAACGATATAGAGAATTCACATTACCATCATAAACAAACGAATTGGCATTTTACGTGACAATTCTTTATCACATAAGATCAAATTTTGTTCGTACCTACTTAGTCGTACTTCATCAACAAGCTTCAACACCGTACTCATTACAAGAAAAACTTTTCATACCACTTTTAAAAACAAAATCATCAATAATCAGAGAATGGCAATTAATCGACAAAGTGAGCAGCGATCTTTCGAAGATTAAGTCATCGATACCTTTTTCAACACTGTTCAAATCAGTTTGCCGTGATGTAATTGTTAAAGACTCCTTACCTTGCTTGCCTTTAAGCTCTTGAGGGAGAATTTCATTTTCGATATTACCTTTCTCGATCATTCCAAATCGTCTCTCTTCGGAAATATATTGAAGTTGTAGCTTGTCATTGGAATCTTCAAGAAGAACCTGAAAAGAAACAATACAAGGAGAACTCATAGAACGATTAGTTAAAACGCTCCTCACTTTTTCTTGTTCTCTCTTGTCTTCTCCTCTCAATTCTTTTGCAATCTCATGTTCAAGCTCTTTTTCTTTTTCAATTGTTTCTTTCAAAGACTCACTCTCAATCTCTTTTTCAATTTTATTTTCTCGTTCAAGCTCTTTTTCTTTTTACTTTTCAAAGGCTTTTTCAAGTTCTCTCAAGATTCACTCATTTTCTCTCTTACTTGCCTCTTGCCTCTCTTTTCTTTTTATTTCATTTTCTTTTTCTTCTTTTGCTTTTTCTTTTCTTTTCTTTGTTTTCTCTTTACAAGAATGTACAAAAGAATGATGAGAATACAAATCTTGTTCGAAAGATGAAGAACTATTTGCGTATGATTCACAATCAAAACTTCGTGAAGAATACTCCTTGAATGATTTCTTTGAAGATATACTAGGAGTATGTCTTTCTCTCCTAACGCCATCTTGGAACGAATCAAAATCATAATCGGCTTCTCGTCTTCTCGAATTTCTTGATGAAAAAGACTTTCGATTGAAGTCACTTCTCGAATTCGCTGATGAATATGAGTCATAGTATGAATCTCTTTGTCTCGACGTAGATGGCGAAAAGGAGTCACGATTGAAACTTTTTTTTAGGTAGTAGTCGGGGGTATTTCTCCGTGGGGTTCTTGGTTCTATTTTACGACTTGAAGAAACTCGATCACTTTGGTCTCGTTTAGTCACCATTCTTCGCATTCCTTGAACCAAGTATTGGTATTCCGATTCGGTGAACTCTTCACGTGACATTATTTTTGTTGCTAAAAAGAAAACGTTAGATCACAAAACAAAATAAAAAAAAATTAAGTACCTCACCACAAACCTCACAATTTCGCTCGGAAAGAAGAAGAAAAAAAGGTGTCACTCCCGCTCGTGTTTACACTCGTTTGGCTTTTACCTCCACTCGAATGATCTCACTCGCTCGTGCCTTTTACCTCTCAATCATTTCTCTCGCAACTTCGTAGTCGGACTTGCCAAGGCTTTATCGTAGGCTTAGGGGTCGGTTTCAAGATGGTTACAAAGGTTAGAATGTCACAGCATACGGGTAGGCTAAAGGAAAAATAGTCTTTGGTGTAGTGTGGCGTTTTGGGAATGGAGTGCAAAGTTGATGACAAGAACACTTTGTCGATCGGGTCAAAATATAAACAACAGAAGAACTTGATCACTTCACTTTTTTTTTATAATTTTCGTTTTTTTTTAATACTTCACAATATCACTATTACAAGAGAGATTACGAAAATTACAACTTGATTTTTTTTTAATTCAAATTTTTTTTTCACAACGAACCTAGTTCGATCTTGATACGAACATCGACGACTCTTGATTTATAAGCTCTGATACCAAATGATGCAAACCGCCTCGGGGAGAGTCGAGTCGTATGTTGAGTTGCCCGATCGTCTACGAGAAAGTATCGTTCAATTCACTTTTGAAATGAAGTTGATGGAAAAATAGGACGGAAGCTATGTATAATGGTTCTATGATGGTTTATGGATAAGAATAATATGTATAGGTTCGACTAAATTGGAAGGGAAAGTGAAAGAAGTAAATCGATGATGGATATGGAAGAAAAGGGTTCTTGAAAACAAGCACGAACCAATATTAGAAAATATCGACCCAAATGCTTATAGGCTTTCAAGGTGGAGGATGAAAGTGATAAACCTCGACCCGCTACTTAGTAAAGTAGGAACCTCGGTATATGGGTGAACGCCACACTATTTGATAGTGATAAGTTCGGGATAGTGAAGAACAGGGTTGACGCCACTAGGCTTCCTAGATAAGCCAACGAAGTCCTTAACGAAATATGAGAGAAAGAAATCTCACAAATTCCATGAAAGTTTAACAAAGTTTCATTAAGTGAAAAGTCTAAAAAAAATGTCTAACCTTTTACAAATGAAATTTAACAATTATTTATAGCCTAAAACATGGTCAACCGAATGGCCTCAAAAAGTAGTTGAATGATCACTTAATTAAACCTTTAAATGAGCTGAAATTTCCAGAAAAATTTAGGAAATTCTAGGATGCTTCCTCCAGCCTTAAGAATGTATTTGGACAGCTTCCAAGGTGTCTTCATGCAGCTGGTTTCATTTAAAATAAAGGTGAGCTAATCAGCCACCTAGAAAGCCGAATGGTCACTTTGTAATTCAACTAGAAGAGTTGAGAATTTTCTTAGAAGTTTCCTCATCAGCTGGAGAATTAAATGAGCTGAAAAATCTTGTAATATTCGGCCAAAGAGAGTGCATGATATTAAATTTATTGCTTTGACCAGCTGGATAAGCTTCGGCAGACTTAAATGCTCCTTGAGGGCGCCAATGGACAATAGATATAGAAGCTGAATGTGAGCAGCTGAATGGGATTAATTATAATCAGCCATGGCCCTTGTTATTCGAAAAAGCACCTAGAGAAACTTAAACAGCAGCTGGCCTTTTAATTCAGCTTGGAACATTGAATATTCAGCCATCTTTTGACTGAATGGCCATTTGGGAACACCAACCAGCAGCCTTCAAGCATTAATCACGTTTCATGCTCCTAGGCTATTCATGCACCAGCAGCTTTTTAATGCATTAATCACGTTTCATGCCCCTATGCACCAGCAGCTCTTTAATGTGCCGTCCATGCCTTGTTCACTAATTAATTCGGCTGTAGCAATAAGCACATTGAATTCGGCATGCTTGCTCCTTTAATGTTGAAAATAGCTGCACATTTAAACCAAAATTAATCAGCTTTGAACTTATTAAATTGACAGCAAATTTAAACCACATTCGGCTGGACAAGAAATAAATGTGTCCTAAACTAAGACAAGTTAAATGGCTGTACTAGAACAAATTAAAACATGTTCCAATTCAGACATATTAATTTCAGCTGGAACATATTAAAATCCAATTATTAAGCTAAACATAATTATGAGCTAAGCAAATTAACTAATTTAACTAACACATTTAAACATAATTAAAATTGTCCAGATTTTAATTTATTAAAAATAACACAACCGAATTATTGAGCTGATTTAATTAAGTTTAACTAGACTCAATTAATTTATTCCAGCAACTAATAAAATTCTTAAATTAAAATAAACTAGAAAAATGAGCAAACGAGCTCATTGAGCTAAAATCGGGCTGAATTGAGCTCGTTGAAATTTAAGATCAGGCTTCATTTTGAACTTGGGCCCCTCGAACTTAGGCCATGCTTGATATTGTCGAATTGTGTCGAACCATGATACGTCGGGATTCGTATCATTATTGGACACTTAAATTCTGATGGAAATTGCTAGGAAATGACTTGGAAGTTTCCTTGAAGTTTCCTCAATAACTGGAGAAATGAATGAGCTCAAAATGGCCTTTGGTATGTTAGGCCAAATGCATGCTTGCAACTGGATGGTGCTTTGGTTAACTGGACGGTCAAAGGGGGAATTACGTTAGCTTGGAAGACTTCAAAGGCCAGCCCCATTCAGCTAATTAATTGGTGAAGATGGCTGATGAAGTCCTCAAGGCGTCACTTTAGGAGATTAAATGGATGCAGCTGGAAAAGTTAATTCTTTCAAGGTCCAGTGATCTTCACGAAAAGGTCACATAAACAAAAGAAACCAGTAGCTCATTAAATTTATCAACCAGCAGCTCATTAAATCCGTCCAGGCATGCTTTCCTTTAATGCTTCAGCTCCTTTTTTAATGCAGTCTCATCCTTGCATCTACTGCAAAGTAAAACAACAATTAAAATAGTTTAGACACATTAAAATCGGCAGCAATTAAATCAAGACCAATTTATGTCATGCGGCTGGACAAATTAAATTAGTAGCAGGTAATTAATTTGTTCTAATCTAGAAACATTTAAATTATGTCCTAAACCAGACATATTAAAACACATATATTAATGTGAGACATATTTAATACATTAAATTAAAAATGGCCAGATTTAAGATACCATTCAAATAATTAATTATTTGAACTGAAAATTAACTAATTATCTAGCACAAATTAATAGACTTATTTCAGCACAAAAGATGCATAAAATAAATAAATTAAAATCAGCTGAATGAGCTAGCTTTGTATCGAATTGAACTTCTTTGTTCACTTGCTGTTCGAACACTCCTTCTTTCAAAGTCTGATTTATGTAGCTTGAAATAGACTCTTGGAACCTCTTTGCTTGGGCTTGAGTGATTGGTCCCAATGGCAGCTCCAAGGGTTCGGAAATTAGCTCTGTAGCCAAGCTCGCATCAGATCGTGTCTCGTACTTGTCCATGAAGAGTCAATCTCGAAGAGATGAACATGTTTTGTATGAAGATTCTTTCTCTCTTTCCCAACGAAAGCCTACTGATGTGAGCATGCACGGGGCTTCTTCGAATGCAAATCAAGATCTAATCGAGCTTCCAAAAGGCCCTATGACTCGAGCTCGAACCAAGCGAATTCAAGACGCCTTATCAGCTTTGGTGTTGCGTATTTGGGATGACAACAAGGTCTATGACGTTGGAGGAGCTATGATGTGAGCACACCCGGGGCATCCTCGAATGCACACCAAGGATCTATTGAGCTGCCAAAAGGTCCCATGACCCGAGCTCGAACCAAGCAACTTCAAGATGCTATATCAGCCTTTGTGATGCGCATTTGGGATGATAACCAGCTCTATAACGTTGGAGGAGCTAAGAATAACTCCTTGAAGACTCCATGCACCATTTTGCAATCCGACCTCAGCTCCTCTTGATATGAACACGCCTCGCGAACTTTATCGAGCAAGTCTGTCAAGACTAGCAATGACATGTTGGCTAGCTGATCCAAGCTCGTTTCTAGCTCCACGAGCTCCGTCCAGCTCAAATCCAGCTTATTCGAGCTCAATCCATCTTGCCTGAGCTAAACCGAGCTCACTCCTAGCTCACTTTCAACTCACAAGCTAAACCTTAGCTCAACTTCAGCTTAGGAGTTTAGCCTCAGCTCAACTTTAGCTCACGAGCTAAAGCTTAACTCATTTTAGTTTAAACTCGGTTTTGTCTTTAATGCATTAAATAAAAATTTGCACATATTTATTTAAGCATTAAACTTTTCTTATATTAATATTTGTTATTAATATGCCATAGTTATTACATAAATTGATTATGTTCACATAACTGAATTAATGCATGACATTAATGTGTTCACATCATGCCGAATTTATGAGTGTCCATAAGATATCTTAATGACTTGTTTATTTCATGTAGGTACATCCCTTTGGATGGTACAATGTATGGATGAAGAAACATCTCTTTTGGGCATTCCACACTCATGAATGAAGAAGTATTAAATGCTGGTGCATGTACGGCTAGATGCAAGGTTTCTACAAATTCATGTATGTGTCGAATGCATGTATGGACATTAAAGGCTAGTCCATGAATGGATCAAATGCATGGGATGATAGAATGCATGAATGGCTTAAGTGCATGTATGGTGGCTGTCTCCTAACTTTCCAAGGCACTTATTCGGCCAAGAAGTAGCTGTTCACACTTTGAATTGACCTATAAGCTACTACACATGCATGGATGGGTTCAAGAACATCCAAAGGAAGGAATTAACTCAATAATTCAACACATTGATTGAATTAAGTGTATGCACAAAGGGGAGAACGAATTTACCAGGTTCATGCTGCCATTTATGAACCTACATGCTATTAAAGAGTTTAATTATGAGGATACATGTTCCATACAAGTGCATGAACGTCCCAAGGAGATGAATGCAACCTTTGGTGCACATACAAGTCACTTGAAGCCTTTCTTTATGATTAAGCATTCATGCACACACTTAGGGGGAAGAAAGTGTCCATTCAACTAGTTCATGAATCTGCCAAATTTATGAACTATTTTAATACATTAGTGTGAACGTTTTTATTATTGTGTGAACACCTAGATGCCGAATTTGAATGTTCATCTATATGCCTATAAGTATTTGTTTTCTTTCAATTGTAAGGGACTTTTTGCCAAATTTTTTATTGAATTTAATCTTGTGAGAATTTTCTTCTCTAAACTTTGTTTGAGACTTTGTTGACTTATCTACCTAGTAGTGGCGTCAACCCTATTTCTTTCACCCTTATATCGAGGTTCCTACTTTGCTAAGTAGCGGGTCGAGGTTCTATTATTTTCATTTTCGCCTTGAAAGCCTATAAGCATTTGGGTCGATATTTTCTAATATTGGTTCGTGCTTGCTTTTGAGTTCCTTCTTTCCATTCTTTCATTTACTTTAAACCGAACCTTAATATTCATATTTTTTAAACCCTTCATTTGAACCCCTTGAATAGCTTCCGCATAATTTATTTAGAAACATCCTTTTTGAACAAACCGAACGATACTTTCTCGTAGACGATCGGGTAAACTCGCATACGACTCGACTCTCCCCGAGGCGGTTCGTATCATTTGGTATCAAAGCTACTAAAATGAGAAGATCGTGCGACGAAATTAATCCCGGGCTAGTCCAAGTGAACGCAAGTAAGTAGGATCCGAAAAAAAAAAAGAGTATAGAAAAAAAAATTTCATATACCGAGGTTTTCTTATTTTGATTAGTTAGCTCATTGCTATAAAAACAAAAATCTACGCTACCGAAGAAAAAAATTGTGTACAAAAAGTGTTTTATTGTATTTAGTTTGTCAATATAGTACAAAAAAAAGTTATACAAGTAAAAAAAATCGAAAAAAAATTCGAAAAAAATTCAAAAAAAATTTGAAAAGAAAAAAAAATTTGAAAAAAAAGTGTTTAATGCAATTCGATTGTTGTTCGAATGTCAAAGCCCTTGGTTTGATATCGTTCCTGATTCATCTTCTATTCTAATCTCATCCACGCCACACTTTTTTTTTTACCCAATTTCCTTTTCTTTTAGCCAACCCGTAACCCCTCACATGTTATCCTTTGTAAAACCATTTGAAACCAACCCACAATACTAGAGATCAAGTCATACTAAGTCTGTTACAAGGTTATAAGAGGAGAAAGGAGCGGAAAAAGGCACGAGCAAGTGAGATCATTTGAGTGGAGGTAAAAGCCAAACGAGTGTAAACACGAGCTGGAGTGACACCTTTTTTTCCTTCTTCTTTCCGAGAAAAATTGTGAGGTTTGTGGTGAGGTACTTAATTTTTTTATTTTGTTTTGTGATCTAACATTTTCTTTTTAGCAACAAAAATCATGTCACGCGAAGAGTTCACCGAATCGGAATACTAATACTTGGTGCAAGAAATGCGAAGAATGGCGACTAAATAAGACCAAAGTGATCGAGTTTCTTCAAGTCGTAAAACGGAACCAAGAACCCCACGGAGATATACCCCCAACTACTACCTGAAAAAAAGTTCCAATTGTGACTCCTTTTCGCCATCTACGTCGAGACAAAGAGATTCATACTATGACTCATATTCATCAACGAATTCGAGAAGTGACTTCAATCGAAAGTCCTTTTCATCAAGAAATTCGAGAAGATGAGAAGCCGATTACGATTTTGATTCGTTCCAAGATGGCGTTCGAAGAGAAAGACATACTCCTACTAGATCTTCAAAGAAATCTTACTCGGAGTATTCTTCACGAAGTTTTGATTGTGAATCATACGCAAATAGTTCTTCATCTTTTGAACAAGATTTGTATTCTCATTGTTCTTTTCTACATTCTTGTAAAGAGAAAATAAAGAAAAGAAAAGAAAAAGCAAAAGAAGAAAAAGAAAATGAAATAAAAAGAAAAGAGAGGCAAGAGGCAAGTAAGAGAGAAAATGAGCGAATCTTGAGAGAACTTGAAAAAGCCTTTGAAAAAGCCTTTGAAAAGCAAAAAGAAAATGAAAAAGAAAATGAGATTGAAAAAGAGAACGAAAAGAAATCGAGAGTGAAAAGAAGATGAAAAGAAATTGAAACAAAAGAAACGAGTGATTCGGAAGAAAAGAATCGAGTGAGAAAACAAGTGAGCAAGTGAGGATTATTTCTACTAACCCACCTGTTCGATCTTCTTGTGAGTTAACTTTTCAGGTTCCTAGAAGTTTGTGCGACGAATTCCATCTACATTACCTTTCAAACGAGAGGTGTTTTAGGTTGTTCGAAAAAGGTAAGTTCGCGAATGACTACCACCCACTTGCGATCGAAGGTAAGGAAGGTAAGGATTCTTTGTTTATCGAATCAAAGTCACTTGATTTGGATAATTTTTGTTCACTTACTGTTGTTAATGAATTTATTTTAAAAGGTGCCATATACGCTTTTCTTATGACGATTACTACATTGGCAAATTTGTTGTCAACATTGGATTAGTTTTCTCTAAGAGAATTTTGAACATGTTTGATCAAAGTCTGTCACGTAAAAATTCTCATGTGTTTGACCCTGCAAACTTTTTGAACTCATGTGTTAAATCTTTATGTTTAAATATGCCTACTCAATTGATTTGTGATAAATCTGCCTATTTGAAAAGTTGCATGTTCGTTAAAAATTCTTTGTTTGGCATCCATGTTAAAAGATCTTCACATGATATGTGCAATTGTGTTCTTCATGTAGTGATTTGCATGTAGTGATTTGCATTCCCGATTAATACTCGTGAAGTATAAACCTTTGCATTTTGGTATGCTCGGTTTTGTCAAATCAACATGTGTGTTTAAACTAGTGAAATATAATTCGTGTGGTGAGTTGATTATATCTTTTTCTAATATGTTGCTTGTTGGAATTCCTAAACAAGTTCGTGTGTTCAAGCCTGGTATTTGCTACATGAATTCATTTTATGGAAACATTAAGCACTTGGCATCATTTGCATTCAAATTATGTTTGCTTGATGTTCGAACTTTTGATAAGAAGGTGAAATTCAATGATTTGGGTTTCAATTTTGATTCATTTATTAATCACCTTGTTTGGCCACATCTGAAATTTTCGTTTCATTTCGAGAAGGTAAGGCCAACCTATGTTTTTGGAATTGAATCAAATTTCCATGGTAACTTTCCTTTTCCATTTAAGTCCATAGTTTTCGATAATACTAACCAGTCTTATTTTTGTGAATTCCACCCCTCGAGGAGCAAGACATGTCATGGTGCGTCACCACCTATTCAAATTTATCGGAGTAATAGGTTTGTCTTACGTTATCTATCCAAAGAGAGAAGATTCTTTTTGACCGAGAAAGGTAAACCCAATCTTCAATTGTCTTCCCTTCATATTCGTCAAGGTAAGTCATCTGAAAATTTTCAAAAAACTTTGCTCAATTCAATTGAAGTTGAAAATTCTCTTGATTTGTTGTTTGGAAATTATTTATACTTTGATGTGATGGATTTTTCCTTTTGGCATTGTGATGATGTGATTATTACGTTGGAATTTGGAGACTCCCCTCATGTTGTTCAAAAACGAAAGGAAGAGTTAGCATACCTTTGGCCATGGCATACCTTGCATGAGCAAGACAAGGGACCAAATGAGTTACTATATTCGATTAAAGAAATTAAAATGTTTTGGATGAGGAATAATGTGTTTAAGTGCCTACCATCATTTTCAACCAATTATCCCTTGATCCAACTTAGTTTTCATGTTTGTAACGATGGTCTAACAAAACTCTTTGATAAATTTATGTATGCTTGCTTTGTCCAATTGAGATTTTTGGCATATGTTCGATTGAATGAATATTTTATGAACTATCGAACACATTTGAATTTGACTCCTTTGAGTTTCTTTTTACCGGCTGTGGTAAGAAATTTTCAGGTTTGTGTGACATCTTCCATCCCATTTGATCGAGGAAAACCATGCACGAGTCAAAGTTCTCCCATGGATAAACAGCTCGACTTGAGGACAAGTCGCCTAAAAGAGGGGGGAATGATACGAGCATGCCCCGCGAACTTTATCGAGCAAGTCTGTCAAGCCGAGCAATGACATGTTGGCAAGCTGATCCAAGCTCGTTTCCAGCTCCACGAGCTCCGTCCAGCTCAAATCCAGCTTATTCGAGCTCAATCCATCTTGCCTGAGCTAAACCGAGCTCACTCCTAGCTCACTTTCAACTCACGAGCTAAACTTTAGCTCAACTTCAGTTTAGGATGTAACGCCCCAATTTTCGGGAATCCTGTGAATGTTGGCATAGGTTTAATTATGTTAGTGGGCTTCTAGAAAGCCCAAGCTTAAGATAGAACCAGGTAATTTTAGTTAATTTTTGTTCCATAATAAAAAGGGAGTGAAATTATGAAAGAGGACCTATGTGAAAATGTTTGAAAATGCTATAGGCTAAATTAAAGTGGCCAAATAAATAGGAGTGCAAAATAGGAGGATTTGCATGACAAACCTCCCATTTTACATGAAGTGGCCAGCCATCATGTTGTTGTAGACAAAATGTGCACTTGATATCCATAATTTATGGTACAAATTGATACAAATTGATAATAGGTTAGGTAAATGTTCCATGATAATGGGTTAGGTAAATGTTTCATGATAATGGGTTAGGTAAATGTTTCATGATAAGAATTTCATGTCTTTTGTATTAAAGAATTAAATGGATGAAATATGAAGTTTTATTAAAAGAAAAAGGGGTGAAAAGAACAAAGTTTTGTCCATCTTTGTTCATCATAGCTGAAAGTTAGAGAAGAGAAAGGAGAGGAGAAAGCTCTTGAGTATTCGGTCATTAGGAGGAGGAAAATTGAAGGTAAGTTCTTGGTACCTTGCTTTTATTTTGAGGTTCATGATTTCTTCTTGATTCTACCTTAACTCTTGAAGTATATTTTGATGTTTGGTTGTGTTGTGAGCATTTGGTCATGAATTAAAATGAAGGAAATGGTTGTTGTTTCATGTTCTTTTGATGAAAAATGGAAGATATGTGAAGTTGAGCCAAACAAATGAGCATGCATGTGCCTTAGATGCTAAAGGGAAAAATCGGCTAACATGTTGTGCTTTAAAATGATGAAATGGAGATTATGCTTAAGTTAAAATCATAGATATGTGATGATTGATTGGTGATATACATGTTTAAATAACATGCATGCAAGATAGGTGTATGAAAGAGTGATTTGGTAATAAATCTGCTTGGGACAGCAGCAGTAACGTGACTTTGGAAAATCACCATAAATTGTGGGAGATGAATTAGAAGCTGAATAAATTATGTAATTAAAGATTATTGAGTCTAGTTTCTAATGAAATAAACAAGAACATATTTTGAATTCTGTACAATGAGAAATTTGATTCGTAATGAAGAGTGGTCAGATTAGTCAAATAGTGAAACATGGGAAATTTTGAGAAAAATCTGGTATTGATTGGCTAAACCAAAAATTCTGAAAATTTTATGGATAGAAGATATATGAGTCTATTTTCAAGGAAAATTAATGGGACTTGATTTGGAGTTTCGTAGCTCTAGTTATAAATGATTTAGTGACTATTGCTCAGGAAAATAGCTTGCAGTGAAATTATGATTATGTGGTAAACATTGACAAAAATTTGTTAATGAGTTGCTTATTGATTTCTTATAAACTTACTATGATCTGTAGGTGTGGTTGGCGAATATTGTAAGGGGTTAATCGTAGTTTGTATTTGAATAGTTAGATTATCGTGTTAGTAATCCAATTGTAGGCGGTTCGTGTGGATCTAAATCAAAGCATATAAATGCAAGCAGGTGTGTAACTAACACCCTCTTTCTTATTCTAGATCGGCAAAAGCGAAAAGCGAAATGTCGAAAATCGGTATTTTGTATATTTGTGAGTGTCGGATGCTCGTGAGGTAAATCGATTAATGTTTTTGGTAAGCTGCAATGTTTGGACTGCAAAGTGCATGATTTACGTGCCCTCGATATTTTTGGGCTTAATGGGCCAAAATTGGAATGATAGACCAATAAGGCCCAATTCGTAAGAACCTTGATGCGTGATTACATTAGTACGTGAAAAGTAGGAATATGCATGAAAAACCTAAAATAGATAAATTCTTGAAATACCTTTAAAAGTGGAAAATTTCAGTTTACCCTAAGAGATAAATTACAAAATACCCCTAGGGTTAAATTGACCTAAATGCATGTTTGATTGTTGTTATTTCTTGCATGCCATGTTGTTATTATCGATGCATGGGATTGGGATATTGACGGAGGAATCTTGAAAGTGGCTTGTCCACGTCTTGGAGGCTTTGCCTCAATTCTTTGATCGAGCAAAGCAAAGTTTGAATGTGGAGTGTTAAATTTGGGTGGGTTGAGCTATTCCCACATGGAGTGTATGGTGGTATGGGTGGAGTGTAGTGGTTGGTGGGTTGAGTAGTCTCCCAAATGGGCTTGCATATGTTATTGATGTTACATGTATTTTGAAATGGGCCTATGGGCCATATCATTATCTGAAGAAGGGCTAAGGCCCGTTTATTGTAACCTAAAAGGGCTCGCCCGATACCATTGTTACTGAATGGGCTTAGGCCCAATAGGCTTGAGCTGACTTGGGCTTTGAATAGGTTTTCCTTACACACTGAGTTTCCCCAAACTCACCCCTTTTATTTTCATCCACGCAGGAAATCAAACCATAGTGGCCTTGGAGCTGTGAGGGAATTCAGAGTGGCCACCCGTTCTGAAAGTTTGATTTTCTTCTGGTGAACTGGACATCCTTTTATTTACGTTTGAAGTTTTGGATTTTTAAATGTAATAAGGCCGCTTAATTATTTTTAATGGTTTTAATATGTATTACTAAGATAGGTATTACTTATTTTAACTATTGAAATTGGATAGCTTTAGGGCGGGTTTTCAAAAACAACAGTTGATTTCAAAATAACACGACAACAAGCAAAGCTTCCGCAATGAAAGTATTTTCCAAAATTAATCACTTTTCTTAAAAATGACTTAATCAAATCGGTTTCCTAGAAATATCCATGACGTTAAGGTGTGGCAATGGCGGTATGCATGTCTAGGATTGGATCCGAAGGGAGCTTGGTACTTAAGTAGTCCGATGGACTCACCACCTCTTTTCCGGTTTCCTACGGTGCCTGACTTCCATTCACTTTAACCTATAATGAAATTATCTTTTAAAACACTAAGTAGGTTTTTCTGGATCAACAATATAAAATGTTTTTAACGCTTCGATGTGGCATGTCGGATCCAGCCATAACGTCTGGGCCGGGTTTGGGGTGCTACATAGGAGTTTAGCCTCAGCTCAACTTTAGCTCACGAGCTAAAGCTTAGCTCATTTTAGTTTAAACTCGGTTTTGTCTTTAATGCATTAAATAAAAATTTCCACATATTTATTTAAGCATTAAACTTGTCTTATATTAATATTTGTTATTAATATGCCATAGTTATTACATAAATTGATTATGTTCACATAACTGAATTAATGCATGACATTAATGTGTTCACATCATGCCGAATTTATGAGTGTCCATGAGATATCTTAATGACTTGTTTATTTCATGTAGGTACATCCCTTTGGACGGTACAATGTATGGATGAAGAAACATCTCTTTTGGGCATTCCACACTCATGAATGAAGAAGTATTAAATGCTGGTGCATGTACGGCTAGATGCAAGGTTTCTACAAATTCATGCATGTGTCGAATGCATGTATGGACATTAAAGGCTGGTCCATGAATGGATCAAATGCATGGGATGATAGAATGCATGAATGGCTTAAGTGCATGTATGGTGGTTGTCTCCTAACTTTCCAAGGCACTTATTCGGCCAAGAAGTAGCTGTTCACACTTTGAATTGACCTATAAGCTACTACACATGCATGGATGGGTTCAAGAACATCCAAAGGAAGGAATTAACTCAATAATTCAACACATTGATTGAATTAAGTGTATGCACAAAGGGGAGAACGAATTTACTAGGTTCATGCTGCCATTTATGAACCTACATGCTATTAAAGAGTTTAATTATGAGGATACATGTTCCATACAAGTGCATGAACGTCCCAAGGAGATGAATGCAACCTTTGGTGCACATACAAGTCACTTGAAGCCTTTCTTTATGATTAAGCATTCATGCACACACTTAGGGGGAAGAAAGTGTCCATTCAACTAGTTCATGAATCTGCCAAATTTATGAACTATTTTAATACATTAGTGTGAACGTTTTTATTATTGTGTGAACACCTAGATGCCGAATTTGAATGTTCATCTATATGCCTATAAGAATTTGTTTTCTTTCAATTGTAAGGGACTTTTTGCCAAATTTTTTATTGAATTTAATCTTGTGAGAATTTTCTTCTCTAAACTTTGTTTGAGACTTTGTTGACTTATCTACCTAGTAGTGGCGTCAACCCTATTTCTTTATCGAGGTTCCTACTTTGCTAAGTAGCGGTCGAGGTTCTATTATTTTCATTTTCGCCTTGAAAGCCTATAAGCATTTGGGTCGATATTTTCTAATATTGGTTCGTGCTTGCTTTTGAGTTCCTTCTTTCCATTCTTTCATTTACTTTAAACCGAACCTTAATATTCATATTTTTTAAACCCTTCATTTGAACCCCTTGAGTAGCTTCCATAAAATTTATTTAGAAACATCCTTTTGAACAAATTGAGCGATACTTTCGTGAGCGATCGGGCAAACTCGCATCTCGCATCTGACTCGACTCTCCTCGAGGCGGTCCGCCTCGGGAGAGAAAGTATCGCTCAATTCACTTTTGAAATGAAGTTGATGGAAAAATAGGACGGAAGCTATGTATAATGGTTCTATGATGGTTTATGGATAAGAATAATATGCATAGGTTCGGCTAAATTGGAAGGGAAAGTGAAAGAAGTAAATAGATGATGGATATGGAAGAAAAGGGTTCTTAAAAGCAAGCACGAACCAATATTAGAAAATATCAACCCAAATGCTTATAGGCTTTCAAGGTGGAGGATGAAAGTGATAAACCTCGACCCGCTACTTAGCAAAGTAAGAACCTCGGTATATGGGTGAACGCCACACTATTTGATAGTGATAAGTTCGGGATAGTGAAGAACAGGGTTGACCCCATTAGGCTTCCTAGATAAGCCAACGAAGTCCTCAACGAAATATGAGAGAAAGAAATCTCACAAATTCCATGAAAGTTTAACAAAGTTTCATTAAGTGAAAAGTCTAACAAAAAAATGTCTAACCTTTTACAAATGAAATTTAACAATTATTTATAGCCTAAAACATGGTCAACCGAATGGCCTCAAAAAGTAGCTGAATGGTCACTTAATTAAACCTTTAAATGAGCTGAAATTTCCAGAAAAATTTAGGAAATTCTAGGATGCTTCCTCCAGCCTTAAGAACGTATTTGGACAGCTTCCAAGGTGACTTCATGCAGCTGGTTTCATTTAAAATAAAGGTGAGCTAATCAGCCACCTAGAAAGCCGAATGGTCACTTTGTAATTCAACTAGAAGAGTTGAGAATTTTCTTAGAAGTTTCCTCATCAGCTGGAGAATTAAATGAGCTGAAAAATCTTGTAATATTTGGCCAAAGAGAGTGCATGATATTAAATATATTGCTTTGACCAGCTGGATAGGCTTGGGCAGTTTAAATGTTCCTTGAGGACGCCAATGGACAATAGATATAGAAGCTGAATGTGAGCAGCTGAATGGGATTAATTATAATCAGCCATGGCCCTTGTTATTCCCGAAAAAGCACCTAGAGAAACTTAAATAGCAACTGGCCTTTTAATTCAGCTTGGAACATTGAATATTCAGCCATCTTTTGACTGAATGGCCATTTGGGAACACCAACCAGCAGCCTTCAAGCATTAATCACGTTTCATGCTCCTAGGCTATTCATGCACCAGTAGCTTTTTTTAGTGCATTAATCACGTTTCATGCATCTATGCACCAGCAGCTCTTTAATGTGCCGTCCATGCCTTGTTCACTAATTAATTTGGCTGTAGCAATAAGCACATTGAATTCAACATGCTTGCTCCTTTAATGTTGAAAATAGCTGCACATTTAAACAAAAATTAATCAGCTTTGAACATATTAAATTGACAGCAAATTTAAACCACATTAATTTGGACAAGAAATAAATGTGTCCTAAACTAAGACAAGTTAAATGGCTGTACTAGAACAAATTAAAACATGTTCCAATTCAGACATATTAATTTTGGCTGGAACATATTAAAACCCAATTATTAAGCTAAACATAATTATGAGCTAAGCAAATTAACTAATTTAACTAACACATTTAAACATAATTAAAAATGTCCAGATTTTAATTTATTAAAAATAACACAACCAAATTATTGAGCTGATTTAATTAAGTTTAACTAGACTCAATTAATTTATTCCAGCAACTAATAAAATGCTTAAATTAAAATAAACTAGAAAAATGAGCAAACGAGCTCATTGAGCTAAAATCGGGCTGAATTGAGCTCGTTGAAATTTAAGATCAGGCTTCATTTTGAACTTGGGCCCCTCGAACTTAGGCCATGCTTGATATTGTCGAATTGTGTCGAACCATGATACGTCGGGATTCGTATCATTCCCTCCCACTTGAAGACGATTTGTCCTCAAATCGGGCCACTTGCTCGAAAATTTTTTTCCAAGATCACAAACCATCTTGTTCATGATCGATACGGAATTATTTCCAAAAGCCAAGGAACCACAAATGGTTCGAAAAGGAAATGGGTTATTTCCACACCCTCCCTCTTTAGGGGGACGCCATCTCCAAGTGTCACCTACAAAAGAGTAAAACAAATTAGTGACACTAGGAATAAAAATCTCTAAAGAACTTTTCTCATTCTCATTCACGAATTTATTGTAAAAACTAATACCAAGGTCAAAGATGGAAAACGACCTCACTGTTTCACAATGGATAAAATGGTCAAGCATAATCGTCAGAACAGAACCATTAAGCACTCGAAAATTATGGTTTTGGACAACAAAAGTACTTGATTCAAGTCCTTTGGACAACTCAATACCAAACGATGTAAGACAATAATCTCCAGTGTCGGAAGCAAAGTTTTCTCTTATTGTTTCATTTCGACTTGAAGGTTTCATTGAGAACAACACAGGGGAAATATGAAACAATGGAAAGTTAAACTCATGCAAGACATGCTTGAATCCTTCAAATCCTACTATAGTGCAATTTCTAGAATCAAAGGTTTGATTTTGCATTCGCATATTATCACGGTACAACGAATTTGTTTTCAGATTTAGAAACACATCATCAAGTAAGCAAAAGTTGTTCACACATTTATCTAAACAGAAATTATAATGCTCACCTTTGCTTGGCAACAACTTAAGATGACTTGCTCCGGACTTAAACACACGATTTTGGTCATTCATTGTTACAAGAGACAATGGCCTTTCTTTCATCAACAACTCACACAAGTGAGACAAAGAAAATTTGAGCATGCATATTTTCAAACACTCATACATCGTAATTCCCATTTGATCAGACTTACACAAACAGGCACAATGATATAGAGAATTCACATTACCATCATAAACAAACGAATTAGGCATTTTACGTGACAATTCTTTATCACATAAGATCAAATTTTGTTCGTACCTACTTAGTCGTACTTCATCAACAAGCTTTCCAACACCGTACTCATTACAAGAAAAACTTTTCATACCACTTTTAAAAACAAAATCATCAATAATCAGAGAATGGCAATTAATCGACAAAGTGAGCAGCGATCTTTCGAAGATTAAGTCATCGATACCTTTTTCAACAATGTTCAAATCAGTTTGCCGTGATGTAATTGTTAAAGACTCCTTACCTTGCTTGCCTTTAAGCTCTTGAGGGAGAATTTCATTTTCGATATTACCTTTCTCGATCATTCGAAATCGTCTCTCTTCGGAAATATATTGAAGTTGTAGCTTGTCATTGGAATCTTCAAGAACTTGAAAAGAAACAATACAAGGAGAACTCATAGAACGATTAGTTAAAACACTCCTCGCTTTTTCTTGTTCTCTCTTGTCTTCTCCTCTCAATTCTTTTGCAATCTCATGTTCAAGCTCTTTCTCTTTTTCAATTGTTTCTTTCAAAGACTCACTCTCAATCTCTTTTTCAATTTTATTTTCTCGTTCAAGTTCTTTTTCTTTTTGCTTTTCAAAGGCTTTTTTAAAGGCTTTTTCAAGTTCTCTCAAGATTCGCTCATTTTCTCTCTTACTTGCCTCTTGCCTCTCTTTTCTTTTTATTTCGTTTTCTTTTTCTTCTTTTGCTTTTTCTTTTCTTTTCTTTGTTTTCTCTTTACAAGAATGTACAAAAGAACGATGAGAATACAAATCTTGTTCGAAAGATGAAGAACTATTTGCGTATGATTCACAATCAAAACTTCGTGAAGAATACTCCTTGAATGATTTCTTTGAAGATATACTAGGAGTATGTCTTTCTCTCCGAATGCCATCTTGGAACGAATCAAAATCGTAATCGGCTTCTCGTCTTCTCGAATTTCTTGATGAAAAGGACTTTCGATCGAAGTCACTTCTCGAATTCACTGATGAATATGAGTCATAGTATGAATCTCTTTGTCTCGACGTAGATGGCGAAAAGGAGTCACGATTGGAACTTTTTTTTAGGTAGTAGTCGGGGGTATATCTCCGTGGGGTTCTTGGTTCCTTTTACGACTTGAAGAAACTCGATCACTTTGGTCTCGTTTAGTCGCCATTCTTCGCATTTCTTGAACCAAGTATTGGTATTCCGATTCGGTGAACTCTTCACGTGACATTATTTTTGTTGCTAAAAAGAAAACGTTAGATCACAAAACAAAATAAAAAAAATTAAGTACCTCACCACAAACCTCACAATTTCGCTCGGAAAGAAGAAGAAAAAAGGTGTCACTCCCGCTCGTGTTTACACTCGTTTGGCTTTTACCTCCACTCGAATGATCTCACTCGCTCGTGCCTTTTACCTCTCAATCTTTTCTCTCGCAACTTCGTAGTCGGACTTGCCAAGGCTTTATCGTAGGCTTAGGGGTCGGTTTCAATAGGGTAACAAGGGAAATGCGTATAGGTTTAAGGTTGGCTGAAAGAACAGGGAATTGGGTAAGAAAGTGTGGCGTGCATATGATTAGGGGGTTTAGAACAGAAGATGGATCGAGAAACTATATCAGATCAAAGCTTGACGATCAAATAACAATTGAATTGCATAAATCACTTTTTTTTTCAATTTTTTTTTCAATTTTTTTCGATTTTTTTTGGAATTTTTTTTTGAATTTTTTTTGGAATTGTTTTTTTGAATTTTTTTTCGGTTTTTTTTTCAAACTTGTATAACTTTTTTTGTACTATATCAGCAAACTAAATACAATAGAAGCACTTTTGTACACGATTTTTTTTTCTTCGGCTGTGTAGATTTTTTTTTTTATAATAATAGCAACAAACCAATCAAAATGAGAAAACTTCAGTATACAGAATTTTTTTTCTTTTCTATACTCTTTTTTTTCGGATCCTACTTCGTACACTTGGACTAACTCGGGATTAATTTTGTCGCACGATCTTCTCATTTTAGTAGCTCTGATACCAAATGATACGAACTGCCTCGGGGAGAGTCGAGTCGTATGCTGAGTTGCCCGATCGTCTACGAGAAAGTATCGTTCAATTCACTTTTGAAATGAAGTTGATGGAAAAATAGGACGGAAGCTATGTATAATGGTTCTATGATGGTTTATGGATAAGAATAATATGCATAGGTTCGGCTAAATTGGAAGGGAAAGTGAAAGAAGTAAATAGATGATGGATATGGAAGAAAAGGGTTCTTAAAAGCAAGCACGAACCAATATTAGAAAATATCGACCCAAATGCTTATAGGCTTTCAAGGTGGAGGATGAAAGTGATAAACCTCGACCCGCTACTTAGCAAAGTAGGAACCTCGGTATATGGGTGAATGCCACACTATTTGATAGTGATAAGTTCGGGATAGTGAAGAACAGGGTTGACGCCACTAGGCTTCCTAGATAAGCCAACGAAGTCCTCAACGAAATATGAGAGAAAGAAATCTCACAAATTCCATGAAAGTTTAACAAAGTTTCATTAAGTGAAAAGTCTAACAAAAAAATGTCTAACCTTTTACAAATGAAATTTAACAATTATTTATAGCCTAAAACATGGTCAACCGAATGGCCTCAAAAAGTAGCTGAATGGTCACTTAATTAAACCTTTAAATGAGCTGAAATTTCCAGAAAAATTTAGGAAATTCTAGGATGCTTCCTCCAGCCTTAAGAACGTATTTGGACAGCTTCAAGGTGTCTTCATGCAGCTGGTTTCATTTAAAATAAAGGTGAGCTAATCAGCCACCTAGAAAGCCGAATGGTCACTTTGTAATTCAACTAGAAGAGTTGAGAATTTTCTTAGAAGTTTCCTCATCAGCTGGAGAATTAAATGAGCTGAAAAATCTTGTAATATTCGCCAAAGAGAGTGCATGATATTAAATATATTGCTTTGACCAGCTGGATAGGCTTGGGCAGCTTAAATGCTCCTTGAGGATGCCAATGGACAATAGATATAGAAGCTGAATGTGAGCAGCTGAATGGGATTAATTATAATCAGCCATGGCCCTTGTTATTCCTGAAAAAGCACCTAGAGAAACTTAAACAGCAGCTGGCCTTTTAATTCAGCTTGGAACATTGAATATTCAGCCATCTTTTGACTGAATGGCCATTTGGGAACACCAACCAGCAGCCTTCAAGCATTAATCACATTTCATGCTCCTAGGCTATTCATGCACCAGCAGCTTTTAATGCATTAATCACGTTTCATGCCCCTATGCACCAGCTCTTTAATGTGCCGTCCATGCCTTGTTCACTAATTAATTTGACTGTAGCAATAAGCACATTGAATTCGGCATGCTTGCTCCTTTAATGTTGAAAATAGCTGCACATTTAAACCAAAATTAATCAGCTTTGAACATATTAAATTGACAGCAAATTTAAACCACATTCGGCTGGACAAGAAATAAATGTGTCCTAAACTAAGACAAGTTAAATGGCTGTACTAGAACAAATTAAAACATGTTCCAATTCAGACATATTAATTTCGGCTGGAACATATTAAAACCAAATTATTAAGCTAAACATAATTATGAGCTAAGCAAATTAACTAATTTAACTAACACATTTAAACATAATTAAAAATGTCCAGATTTTAATTTATTAAAAATAACACAACCAAATTATTGAGCTGATTTAATTAAGTTTAACTAGACTCAATTAATTTATTCCAGCAACTAATAAAATGCTTAAATTAAAATAAACTAGAAAAATGAGCAAACGAGCTCATTGAGCTAAAATCGGGCTGAATTGAGCTCGTTGAAATTTAAGATCATGCTTCATTTTGAACTTGGGCCCTCGAACTTAGGCCATGCTTGATATTGTCGAATTGTGTCGAACCATGATACGTCGGGATTTGTATCAAAGTTCAATCAAGAGCTCCAAAGAAAATAGCCACGGAGAGATCTTCACGAAGGATTGTTCGTGAATCATATGTAAATGATTTTTCTTCTTTTGAACAAAATGATTTTCTCCTAAATCTTTTGTAACCTCTTAAAAAGAAAGCGAGAAAAGAAGAAGACGAAAAGCAAAAGAGATCAAAAGAAAAGAGAGGCAAGAAAAGATTATGAGAGAAAATGAGAGGATTTTGAATGAAATCGAGAGAAGAAACAAAGAAAAGAGAGAAAACAAAGAAAAGAAAATGAAAAGAAAATGAAATTGAGATTGAAAAAAGAGAGCGAAAAGAAATTTGAGAGAGAAAAGAATGTGAACAAGAAAAAGAGTGGAAAAAGAAATTGAGATAAAAGAAACAAGTGATTCAAAAGAAATAGAATCGAGTGAAAATGATGTTAGCGAGCAAGCGAGGATTCTTTCTACTAACACTTCTGCTCGATCTTTTTGTGATCTTTCTTTTTAGGTTCCTAAAAGTCCGTGCGACCAAATCCAACTCCGATACCTTCAAAACGAGAGGCGTTTTCAGTTGTTTGAAAAAGGTAAGTTCGTGGATGATCGCCACCCATTGGAAATCAAAGGTAAGAAGGTAAGGAATCTTTGTTTATCGAATCAAGGCCGCCTGATTTAAAAATTACTCATAAAGGTTTTGATGGCATAAATTTTGAAAAACTTCCATCTTTTGATTTGGCTAATTATTATTCACATATTAATGTTAACGATATTGATTCAAAAGATGCCATGAAGATTCCGTTTTATGACATGTTTTATAACGGCAATTCTGTTGATTCTGTTGGATTGGTTCATCCTGTGCAAATTGTGAATGTTTGTGATAAAAGGTTTTCACATTTTGATAAGTATGTCTATGTAAATTCTTTGAATTCATCTTTCATTTAAGCGTGCCTAATCAAATGATTTGTGATGGATTTGAATTTCGAAAGGTCGCATGAACACAACTTCTTTGCTCGATATATGTGGTAAAAGATTTTTGCATGAAATATTTGATCTGTTTGATTTTGCTCTTCAAGAGAAATCTTTGAATTTCTATGCAAAATTTCCATATTTTGATTGTTTGTTCGATTAGGATTTGTGAAGCATTCAGTATTTGTCGGTTTAAAGTCTCTTTGATTCACTTTTGCGACTTATCTGCGAAAATGGAATTTTTGTTGCAATTTGAGATAAGTGATCAAAACCGAGTCTTTAAGCCGGGAGTAAGCCATTTCGAGTTGTTTCCAAGAAAAGGTAAGCATTGTGATCTTATTGTAAGTAACTTTGTTTTACCTTCTCATCTTCTTCGAGTCTTACCTTTATTTTTGGAAATTAAGCATGTGGCTGGATTACAAAATCAAAACCAAGTTTTTGATTCTGAAAATTTTATTTTTGATCCCGGCATTGGTTTATTTGCCCAAGATTGGATTAAAAAGCTGGAGCGAGATTGTTTGTTCTTAATTTGGTGTTTCCCTAAACTTCTTATTTATTTTGTTGTTGAAACTTTGAAATGGCCTATCCAAAAAGAGGAAGGGCATATGACTAATATTTTATCTTTTCGAGTCTTGTGTGACTTTCAGGTTATTGTGAGCCATTCTACCCCATTCGACAACCAAGGGTCTAGTGACGACGAATGCCTTTTCACAAGCAAATGGCCCGACTTGAGGACAAGTCGCTTTGAAGACGGGGCAATGATGTGAGCACGCCCGGGGCATCTTCGACTGCAAATCAAGATCTAATCGAGCTTCTAAAAGGCCCTATGACTCGAGCTTGAACCAAGCGAATTCAAGACGCCTTATCAGCTTTGGTGTTGCGTATTTGGGATGTGATACGATCCGCCTTAGGGTGAGTCAAGTCGTATGTGAGTTTGCCCGATCATCTACGAAGGAATAGCGTTCGATTTGTTCAAAAGGATGTTTTAACGTAAATAATGGCGGAAGCTATGTAAAAGGATTCAAAGATGGGTTTATGGATATGAAGTTTATGTAGATGGGTTTATGGATATACAGTTTTTGTAGGTTTGGTTATAATGAAACGAAAAGATAGAATGGAATGGAAATGAAAATGATCTCAAAAACAAACACGAACCAATATTAGAAAATATTGACCCAAATATTTATAAGTTTTCAAGGTGGTCGGATGGAGAATATGAGAACCTCGACCCGCTACTTAGCAAAGTAGGAACCTTGGTATGTTTGAACGCCACACTACGAGTAGTGATAAGTTCGGTTTTCAACAAAGAAAATGGATGACACAACTAGAACACTAGGTAGCCAACAAATCTTTGAACGAAAATAGAGAAAAGTTTGCCTCACAAATTTGGCAAAATATCATTAACAAAAATGTCCAAAAAGTAGTGTTCCTTCAAAAGGCTGGTTACATGAATTTATAGTGTCAAAAGGAAAGCTAGCTGAAAAGGTTACTTTTAATGAAGCTAATAATGAGGCCTAATGAAAAGTCACAACTATAGAAATTCTATTCCAAGTAACTCCAGCCTTCAATTTGATTTACTTCTTCAATTAAGTTGCTTTCAAAGTCTTTTGAAGTCTCCATGAGCAACCGAAAAGACACCAGCTTCTTTGATGGAGTATTGAATGCATGTAGTGATTACTCATGAAGCAAACGGTTATGGAAGATGAAACAAAGTTGCTGCCTAATTTAAAGAAGAATAATGCTCTCCTTTAATTGATAGAAACAACTTCTTAATGATATTTAAAGCCTCTTTGTAACAACCCTCTCTTTGTAACTGAAATCTCTTGAAAAGTCACCTTATTGAATGCATAACGACCTTTAATAATAATAGATGGGAGCTAAAAAGTCACCTGCAATTAACACATGTAACCGTCACATTTATTCATTTATTAAGCTTAAAACAAATTAACAACTAACTTAAATAAATGAACTAACATGATACGAACCGTCTCGGGAAGAGTCGAGTCGTATGTAGATTGCTCGATCGTCTACGAGAAGTTACGTTAGGATTAGTTGAGTTGAAGGTACAGTCAAAGTAGAAAGAGGGGTACGAATGGAATGGTAGGAACGAAAGGGTAGGAACAAAATGGTATGAACAAATTGGTCGGTTTAGGTTCGATTAGGTAAAGAAGAAAGAACGGGTTTGAACTACTAAAGGTACTTTCAAGAACCAAATACCGAAATGGTATCGACCCGTTGATTTAGCCTTTTGAGTTCGGTTATAGGTTTGGTAAGGGAAACCTCGACCCACTATCTAACAAGATAGGAACCTCGGTATGTTGAACGCCACACTACGATTAGTGATAAGTTCAGGTACGACAAAGAACACGGTTGACACAACTAGAACGCTAGGAACGCCAAACGAATCTTTGAACGAAATATAAGAAAAGTTTGCCTCACGATTTTGGCAGCATAACATTAACAAAAGTTTCCAAAAGTCCTTTACATGGAAATTGAACAAGTATTTATAGGCCTAAGTCTAGGTAGCCGATTGGCCTTTCATGCTTACACATTAATTAAAGAAAATTCTAGAAAAATGACCCTTAATGTGCATGTCTAGATTCGGTTATGGTAATAGGAAATGAATGAATCTTCATGCTTAAGAAAACTCAAAGTGAATGCATGATGTCCAATGGTCACTTGTAGGTTCGGCCAACCTTGTTAAATGAAGCAATGTTTGGCCAAAAAGTATGAATTAATTGTGGAACTCCAAGGGCCATCATGTGTGTGAAACCGAATGTTGAAGAGTCTTCTAGTGTGAACAAGGTGAACCGAACAGTCTTGCCATGTGAACATAGGTGTGAACAAATTAAGGAGAGTCATAGGGAAGCTAATTGGCCAAGCTATCTTCATGCATGTGTGAGTGCCCTTTGGCCGAATGGTCACCTTGGAGAATGAAGAGATAGCACACTATACATGAATGGAAACATTCATGAACCTTAAAGACATTGAATATGGTCAAACATGCACTTGGCCGAACATGCACCTAAGAGATTCAAGCCCCCCAACCGTCCATGCACCTTCAAAATTCATGCTTGCTTTTAATCTCCATATGTCCATTGCGTTCCTACAAGAAATGTGAACATAATTAATTCAAACTAATGTGAACACAAATATCAACATTAAATTCGGTTATGACAAATTTAATTATCATCAATAAACACTTTTAAGACACACTTAATATAACTAATGTGAACTAAATTTAATATGTAGGATATTAATTAACTAATTATTGAACTTATTAATTAAAAAGTCAATAGTAGTCAAATGAATTCAAAGTGAACTCCATGAGCTGATGGTTAATTCATGAGTTAAACCCGAGCTGAGCCTAAACTCGTGAGCTGATAATGAGCTGGTCCCAAGCTAATGAGCTGGTGTGGAGCTACATGGGAGCTAACTTGAACTAAAGGTGAGCTTGGTGAGCTGAAATGAACTTGTAGAAAAGTTCGGCATGGATTTCCAAAATGGCCACTAACTGGTTCGATAGGTCTAGCATTGACATCATCCCACACATGCTGAACTAAAGCTATAACAGCTTCTTTAAATTGTTTTGCACGAGCCCTTGTGATCTGCCCTTGAGGTAGCACCATCAGATCTCGGCTTGGACTTGGCTTATGGGAAGCCGTGATCGTATCATAACACTTATGCATCATTTATTCCAGCAACAAGTTTAATTAAGAGAAGCATTATTAAATGAACTTAAATTCATGCATCAATAAATTAACCTAGTAACTAGATTAATTAAAGAAGCAACTCATTAAATTAAATTCATCAAATAAACTCATTTAATTAAACTAAGATGAGTTGTATTAATTACCAGCAACTCATTTATTAAACTAAGAGGCTTAAATGCAAGTATTAAAATGCAAACTAAATGCAAAGCTAAAAGAAATAAATAAAAGTTCAATTTAGTTGGAACGGGTTCAAGGAGCGGAAATTGAGCTGAAATTAGTTTGCAAAATGTTGCAAGGACACTTTATTAAGCTGGTCCCAACTCGATCTATTTCTCCAACCAAAGCCTCGCCCCACACTTGATTAACTAAGGCCGAAATGGCCTCTTTGAATTGCTTAGCTCGAGCTCGCGTAATTGGTCCTTGAGGTAGCACCATTGAATCCTTGCTCGAACTTGATGCACTCCAGGTCGCGATCGTATCAGGATGACAACAAGGTCTATGACGTTGGAGGAGCAAAGGATAACTCCTTGAAGACTCCATGCACCATTTTGCAATCCGATCTCAGCTCCTCTTCAGCTCCCCCTGCGCCATTCAGCTCCCATCAGCTCACTTGAGCTCGATTCAGCTCGTTTGAGCTAGAATTCAGCTTGATCTAGCTCATTTCTTTTTCATTCCATTAAATTAAGTTTTAATCTAGTTTATAATTAAGTTTGCTACAGCTCATGCCGAAACCCCTAGCTCAACTTAGCTCACTAAGTGCTTTGACTATTTTTGAGCTAGCCGAATTTACTTCATAAGTTGACTTATAATTATTATGTCTAAATTTAATTATTGCTTTTAAGTTATTTAGTTATTAATTTAAATTATGATTTTTATGAATAGTTATATTTTATTTAATTGTGTGTTTAATCCATGTAGGTTAGCGAATGTGGAAGGTTCATTCATGAAGAGATGTATGAACGGGAAAGTTCAATGAATGAGAAGATTCATGCACGACCTGGTTCAATGCTTGGGGGAAATTAAGTTCATGTACATGGGAGGTTAATTACATGCATGTGGGTTGAGAATATACATTCACTTTGGACGGCACACATGTATGAATGAAGAGCATTTAATGAATGTTCATGTACGGCCAGATTCAAGCTCCCTTCTAGTTCAATGCATGGCCGAATGTATGGGGTGAAATACATGAATGTTTTGCTGCCCAAATGACTTCCCTAGGTGTCTATTCGGCCAAGAGACACTTCTTGAATGTTTCATTCATCCCATGGCCGAATTTAGACAAGCTATTGAGTTCCCAAGACTTCACATTCATCCAAGATGCTTTGCTTACACATGAAGCTGTCCAATGGAGTTCCCATCAGCCGAATCTAGTCCTAGCAAATTAAAGACTTGTTCTAGATTATTCTAGTGCATTAATAGCTGAATTTATTTAGTCTTTAAGCTATTAGTTTGTCCATTCAGCTACTATTTGTTAGCCTATAAATAGTTTGCACATTTCATTGTAAAAGAACTTTTGCCAAATTTGTTAATGAACATTTGTTCTTGTGAGGTTGCTTCCTCTCATATCTCGTACAAGTTTCGAAAGACTTATCTGGCTTGTGCTAGTGGCGTCAATCGTCTTGTTTTGAACTTATCACCAATTTTGGTGTGGCGTTCACCTATCCATCTATCCATATTTTCACCTTAACAATATAGGAATTAGGGTGACACTTTTTAGTGTTGAATCATTCCTGACGTTGAGTTCGTTTTTCCATTCCCAACTTTTAACTTTCTTTCTTGTTAACCCAAACTGAACCATCTATCCTTCATCCATCTTTGCTATACCCTTAACCGACCTATTGCTAAACTTACCGTTCTTGAAACCTTCCGCTAACCCATCCCTTTTCATTCACTTCTAATTCTAAAACTCGAAGCACGAATGACTCTCTCGAATGACGATCGGGCAACTAAGTGAATTCGACTCAACTACCCGGGTCGGATCACATCACCTACTCTTTTTGAATCTTTTATGTTAACTTCTTCTTGTAACGAAAGGAAGCGAGAAAAAGAAATCGAGAGAAGAAAAAAAGAAATAGAAGAAAATGAAAAGGAAATAAAAAGAGAATGTGTGAGAAAAGAGAATGAAAAAGAAAACAAAATTGCAAAATCATGTGAGCAAGAAAAGAAAGAGAGATTGAAGAAAGAAAAGAAAGTGTCCAAGAAACGAGTGTAGTTGTTGAAAAAGAAAGCAAAATAAGTAATGAAAGTGAGCTTTCAACAAAAAAAGAGATTGTGGAAAAAGAAAGAGAGCCTAAAAAAACAAGTGGAAAAGGTGAAAGTAAGCAAGAAAACGTGAATAATGTTTTTGCTAACCAACATGCGAGTTGTTCTCGTATTATTTCTTCTTTTCAAGATTCAGGAAATTCAAATGACAAGTTTCAACTTCATTACCTTCTCGATGAGAGACAATTCCATTTGATCGAAAAAGGTAAGGTTGAAGGTGAAGTTATTCCACACGTGCTCAAAGGTAAGCAAGGTAAGGAGTCTTTAGTTATTGAATCACGAAAACCAAATTTGAATGCTGTTGAGATAAATTCTGATGAGTTAGTTTTCAAAAGATTTATTCACTATGTTTTGGTTAATTTTCGTTCATCTATTATTGTTAATGACTTTCTTTCAACTAATATGATAAGTTTATTATTGGCAATTCTGTTCAAGATGTTAGATTAAATTGACATGAACAAAGTGTGATTGTGTGTGATAAAGATTATTCACATTCAAAGTTTGATTTGAATGATTGCCATATTTTGATTGATGTGATTTCATGTTACATAGTGGTACGACGCATTTGCTTATTAATGGGCTTGACATTGGCAAGATTTTTGATGAAGTATGAATAAATCAGCCCGAACAAAATTTGGGTTTTTGTAATAAAAGGTTGACATGTCAAACGTATAAACTGCTTATGTGTGATGAAAATTCAAATTTGCTGATTTGTTGTGTAAATTCCGCATATTTGTGTAAGTTTGTTCAAATAAAACTTGAGATATATGATTGTTTGAATTTGTTTTTGCCTTCATCTTCATTATTTGGCATGTATGGCTTTTTGATGAAAATGAAATTTCTGTGGCATTGTGATACAAGTGATCAAAACTATGTGTTCAAACCCTGAGAATGTTTCCATAAGCTGATGTTAAGTGAAGATATGAATGCTGCTGGTTTGCAAAGTCAAACTTACATTTTTTATTCCGAAGGATGTCCTATATTTTGGTTTAAAAGATTTAATCATGTTTTGCAAGATTATATTTCTCAATTGCTACATGATTTTTCTGAGTTGCTAGCTTTGACACTTTCTGATACGAGCACGCCCCGCGAACTTTATCGAGCAAGTCTGTCAAGCCGAGCAATGACATGTTGGCAAGCTGATCCAAGCTCGTTTCCAGCTCCACGAGCTCCGTCCAGCTCAAATCCAGTTTATTCGAGCTCAATCCATCTTGCCTGAGCTAAACCGAGCTCACTCCTAGCTCACTTTCAACTCACGAGCTAAACCTTAGCTCAACTTCAGCTTAGGATGTAACGCCCCAATTTTCGGGAATCCTGTGAATGTTGGCATAGGTTTAATTATGTTAGTGGGCTTCTAGAAATCCCAAGCTTAAGATAGAACCAGGTAATTTTAGTTAATTTTTGTTCCATAATAAAAAGGGAGTGAAATTATGAAAGAGGACCTATGTGAAAATGTTTGAAAATGCTATAGGCTAAATTGAAGTGGCCAAATAAATAGGAGTGCAAAATAGGAGGATTTGCATGACAAACCTGATACGAACCACCTCAGAAGAGTCGAGTCATATTAGTGTGCCCGATCGTCAACAAGAAGTTACGTTAGGTTTAATTGAAAAGGTCAGATGAAGGAAAGAAGGGTATTGGTTTTGGGTTCGGATTAGAATAGGTAAGAAGAGTTGAAAATTCGGGTTTGGAGTCTGAATAGGTATGGATGAAGGAATTGGTTCAATTAGGTAAATGGAGAAATGGGGTTGAACAAAAAGTGCAAACAAGAACCAATACCGATTTGGTATCGACCCGTTGTTTATAAGCTCTTTTAGTTCGGTTTGGAATTGGTAAAGGAAAAACCTCGACCCACTATCTAACAAGATAGGAACCTCGGTATGTTTGAACGCCACACTACGAGTAGTGATAAGTTCGGTTTCGACAAAGAACACGGTTGACACAACTAGAACGGTAGGAACGCCAAACGAATCTTTGAACGAAATATAAGAAAGGTTTGCCTCACGATTTTGGCAGCATAACATTAACAAAAGTTTCAAAAAGTCCTTTACAAAGTAACACAAGCCACAATTTATAGTGAATGCAAGGGATAGCGAATAGGCTCTTGAGGTAGCTAAATGGTTTCTGAAAATTCCAGAATTTTTGATGAAGCTTCCTTGAAGTTTCTTGTGCATGGAGAATGGTAAGGGGCAGCTTCTAGATGCCTTGATTCAATAGAAAAATTGAATGAATTGTTTGGGAGCTGAAATACCATCAATAGGTTCGGCCAAATGCTTGAATTTGGAATTAATGCTGCTGCTTGATTCAACCGAATGTTCATGTGATTAAGGAGCTGTCTAGAGCACTTCAATAGTCTTAGAATGTGAACAAACCGATTTGAACAGCCACACATGTGTGAACAAACAAAACCGAACAGCCCTTGGTGTGAAAGGAATAATCAGGTGGGTGTGAACAGCCTTAATTTGTCTTGGGCAGCCAATCGGTCTTCTTGAAGAGTTGTAAGGTTTGGCTGAATGGTCACTTAGGGAACACCAAAGATCAGCACACCAATTTTAAATCATCCATGCACCTATGCCGTCAAGGGTAATGTACCTACAACATTTAATTCAGCAAATTAAATCCCTTTTAGACACATTAAATTCGGCAACATAAATAAATCTTGCACCATAAATTAGGCTGGACATAATTAATCTTTGTAATAGTTAAGACATATTTAATTGGTCCTAATTAATTAAGTACTTAATTTAGAACATAATTAAAACATGTCCAGATTATGACAAATTAATTAATAAAACTAACAGCAACTTAAATGATTTATTCCAGCATAATAAACGCAATAATGAAATGAGCTGAAACGAGATCGATGAGCTAAGTTAAGTTGAAGTTGAGCTGATTTGAGCTTGAAGGAGTATGCATGGTTTGCTTGGCTTGCTGGTCCAAGAGCTTTCAAGAAGTCTAGCAACGGTTTCACCCCAAACTCTATCAACTAAGGTTGTTGTTGCATCTTTGAATCTCTTTGCTCGAGCTCGGGTGATCGGTCCTACGGGCAATTCGAGAGGATCTTCATTGGCAGCCGACAACTCGGGAGGTGTGGTTGTATCAAAACCTCCCATTTTACATGAAGTGGCCAGCCATCATGTTGTTGTAGACAAAATGTGCACTTGATATCCATAATTTATGGTACAAATTGATACAAATTGATAATAGGTTAGGTAAATGTTCCATGATAATGGGTTAGGTAAATGTTTCATGATAATGGGTTAGGTAAATGTTTCATGATAAGAATTTCATGTCTTTTGTATTAAAGAATTAAATGGATGAAATATGAAGTTTTATTAAAAGAAAAAGGGGTGAAAAGAACAAAGTTTTGTCCATCTTTGTTCATCATAGCTGAAAGTTAGAGAAGAGAAAGGAGAGGAGAAAGCTCTTGAGTATTCGGTCATTAGGAGGAGGAAAATTGAAGGTAAGTTCTTGGTACCTTGTTTCTATTTTGAGGTTCATGATTTCTTCTTGATTCTACCTTAACTCTTGAAGTATATTTTGATGTTTGGTTGTGTTGTGAGCATTTGGTCATGAATTAAAATGAAGGAAATGGTTGTTGTTTCATGTTCTTTTGATGAAAAATGGAAGATATGTGAAGTTGAGCCAAACAAATGAGCATGCATGTGCCTTAGATGCTAAAGGGAAAAATCGGCTAACATGTTGTGCTTTAAAATGATGAAATGGAGATTATGCTTAAGTTAAAATCATAGATATGTGATGATTGATTGGTGATATACATGTTTAAATAACATGCATGCAAGATAGGTGTATGAAAGAGTGATTTGGTAATAAATCTGCTTGGGACAGCAGCAGTAACGTGACTTTGGAAAATCACCATAAATTGTGGGAGATGAATTAGAAGCTGAATAAATTATGTAATTAAAGATTATTGAGTCTAGTTTCTAATGAAATAAACAAGAACATATTTTGAATTCTGTACAATGAAAAATTTGATTCGTAATGAAGAGTGGTCAGATTAGTCAAATAGTGAAACATGGGAAATTTTGAGAAAAATCTGGTATTGATTGGCTAAACCAAAAATTCTGAAAATTTTATGGATAGAAGATATATGAGTCTATTTTCAAGGAAAATTAATGGAACTTGATTTGGAGTTTCGTAGCTCCAGTTATAAATGATTTAGTGACTGTTGCTCAGGAAAACAGCTTGCAGTGAAATTATGATTATGTGGTAAACATTGACAAAAATTTGTTAATGAGTTGCTTATTGATTTCTTATAAGCTTACTATGATCTGTAGGTGTGGTTGGCCGAATATTGTAAGGGGTTAATACGTAGTTTGTATTTGAATAGTTAGATTATCGTGTTAGTAATCCAATTGTAGGCGGTTCGTGTGTGGATCTCATCAGCATATCGTCGCAAACAGGTGTGTAACTAACACCCTCTTTCTTATTCTAGATCGGCAAAAGCCGAAAAGCCGAAATGTCGAAAATCGGTATTTTGTAGATTTGTGAGTGTGCGGATGCTCGTGAGGTAAATCGATTAATGTTTTTGGTAAGCTGCAATGTTTGGACTGCAAAGTGCATGATTTCTGTGCCCTCGATATTTTTGGGCTTAATGGGCCAAAATTGGAATGATGGGCCAACGGGCCCAATTCGGTAAGAACCTTGATGCACGTGATTTCGTTAGTACGTGAAAAGTAGGAATATGCATGAAAAACCCTAAAATAGATAAATTACTGAAATACCTTTAAAAGTGGAAAATTTACAGTTTTACCCCTAAGAGATAAATTATCGAAATACCCCTAGGGTTAAATTGACCTAAATGCATGTTTGACTGTTGTTATTTACTGCATGCCATGTTGTTATTATCGATGCATGGATTTGGGATATTGACGGAGGAAGTACTGAAAGTGGCTTGTCCACGTACTGGAGGCTTTGCCTCAATTTACTGTTAACTGAGCAACAAGGCTGCAACTGTGGAGTGTTGGGCTGGGTGGGTTGAGCTATTCTATGGCTGGTACGGGTGGAGTGTAGTGGTTGGTGGGTTGAGTAGTCTCCCCAAATGGGCTTGCATATGTTATTGATGTTGCATGTATTTTGAAATGGGCCTATGGGCCATACTGTTATTTGAAGAAGGGGCTAAGGCCCAGTTTATTGTAACCTGAAAAGGGCTCTAGCCCAGTACCATTGTTACCTGAATGGGCTTAGGCCCAATAGGCTTGAGCTGACTTGGGCTTTGAATAGGTTTTCCTTACACACTGAGTTTCCCCAAACTCACCCCTTTTATTTTCATCCACGCAGGAAATCAAACCATAGTGGGCTTGGAGCTGTGAGGGAATTCTGAGTGGCCACCCGCTCGAAAGTTTGATTTTCTTCCGTGAACTGGACATCCTTTTATTTACGTTTGAAGTTTTGGATTTTAAATGTAATAAGGCCGCTTAATTATTTTTAATGGTTTTAATATGTATTACTAAGATAGGTATTACTTATTTTAACTATTGAAATTGGATAGCTTTAGGCGTTTTCAAAAACAACAGTTGATTTCAAAATAACACGACAACAAGCAAAGCTTCCATAATGAAAGTATTTTCCAAAATTAATCACTTTTCCTAAAATGACTTAATCAAATCTGTTTCCTAGAAATATCCATGACGTTAAGGTGTGGCAATGGCGGTATGCATGTCTAGGATTGGATCCGAAGGAGCTTGGTACTTAAGTAGTCCGATGGACTCACCACCTCTTTTCCGGTTTCCTACGGTGCCTGACTTCCATTCACTTTAACCTATAATGAAATTATCTTTTAAAACACTAAGTAGGTTTTTCGGATCAACAATATAAAATGTTTTTAACGCTCGATGTGGCATGTCGGATCCACCATAACGTCTGGGCGGGTTTGGGGTGCTACATAGGAGTTTAGCCTCACTCAACTTTAGCTCACGAGCTAAAGCTTAGCTCATTTTAGTTTAAACTCGGTTTTGTCTTTAATGCATTAAATAAAAATTTCCACATATTTATTTAAGCATTAAACTTGTCTTATATTAATATTTGTTATTAATATGCCATAGTTATTACATAAATTGATTATGTTCACATAACTGAATTAATGCATGACATTAATGTGTTCACATCATGCCGAATTTATGAGTGTCCATGAGATATCTTAATGACTTGTTTATTTCATGTAGGTACATCCTTTTGGACGGTACAATGTATGGATGAAGAAACATCTCTTTTGGGCATTCCACACTCATGAATGAAGAAGTATTAAATGCTAGTGCATGTACGGCTAGATGCAAGGGTTCTACAAATTCATACATGTGTCGAATGCATGTATGGACATTAAAGGCTGGTCCATGAATGGATCAAATGCATGGGATGATAGAATGCATGAATGGCTTAAGTGCATGTATGGTGGCTGTCTCCTAACTTTCCAAGGCACTTATTCGGCCAAGAAGTAGCTGTTCACACTTTGAATTGACCTATAAGCTACTACACATGCATGGATGGGTTCAAGAACGTCCAAAGGAAGGAATTAACTCAATAATTCAACACATTGATTGAATTAAGTGTATGCACAAAGGGGAGAACGAATTTACTAGGTTCATGCTGCCATTTATGAACCTACATGCTATTAAAGAGTTTAATTATGAGGATACATGTTCCATACAAGTGCATGAACGTCCCAAGGAGATGAATGCAACCTTTGGTGCACATACAAGTCACTTGAAGCCTTTCTTTATGATTAAGCATTCATGCACACACTTAGGGGGAAGAAAGTGTCCATTCAACTAGTTCATGAATCTGCCGAATTTATGAACTATTTTAATACATTAGTGTGAACGTTTTTATTATTGTGTGAACACCTAGATGCCGAATTTGAATGGTCATCTATGTGCCTATAAGTATTTGTTTTCTTTCAATTGTAAGGGACTTTTGCCAAAATTGTTAATGAACATTTGTTCTTGTGAGGTTGCTTCCTCTCATATCTCGTACAAGTTTCGAAAGACTTATCTGGCTTGTGCTAATGGCGTCAATCGTCTTGTTTGAACTTATCACCAATCTTGGTGTGGCGTTCACCTATCCATCTATCCATCTTTCACCTCAACAATATAGGAACCGGGGTGACACTTCTTAGTGTTGAATCATTCCTAACGTTAAGTTCGTTTTCCATTCCCATCCTTCAAATTATTTTCTTGTTATTCCAAACCGAGCCATTTAACCATCCATCCATCTTTGCTACTAAATCAAACCTATTACTAAATTCACCCTACTTTGAAACCTTCCGCTTACCCGTATCTTTTCATTCACTTCTAGTTCTAAAATTCGAAGCACGAACGACTCTCTCGAACGACGATCGGGCAACTAAGTGAATTCGACTCATCATCCCGAGCCGAATCACATCACTTTCGAGTCAACTTAAGAAGGTAAGAAGAATTATTGTATTTGATCTCGGTGATCGTTGGGGATTTGTAAATTGGAATATTGTTAACTCTCGAATACTCAGTTATTCTGGTTTGTTGTCTTCATTGTAATTTTTGATTCATGACAAAAAGGTAAGTCCGATTTCCATTTTTGATTCTGGCATAAGAACATTTGTTCAAATTGTGCATAACGATTCCAAAAGTACTTTTGAGTTCATCATCCATGCTATCACTAATCTTTTTCATTTTTGTGAAGGTGACATCTGGAAATGGATTCCTCCTAAAGAGGGAAGGTAAGCATCTAATCTGATTCATTTTCTAGCCTTGTGTAGTTTTCGAGTTTATGACGATGAAAAATTTTTTGTGAGCAAGTGGTCTGATTTGAGGACAAATCATCTTCAAGAGGGAGGGTATGATGCAAACTCGGTCGCATCATGTTATTACGCAACTCAACGCCATCGAGATTGGCCTAAACTTAAGGGGCCCAAGTGCAAGATGAAACATCTCATAGGCCTGATTGATTATTGGGCCAATGTTTTTAAGGATTTTTAATTTAATTAAGTTTTATTTAAATAAGTTTGCATATTTTAATTTTAACTTGCACTTTATGTTTTCTGCATTTAATAAAGTAATGCATTATGTAGCTTTCATGATAGTTAAGTATGCATCATAAATAATGACTTGCATTATGTAACTCCCATGTTAGTTTAAGCCTGCATTATTAAATCAAGTCTTGCATTAAATAACTCATCTGTTTATTTAGTTTGCATTTTAAACCATGCATTTAAGCATCTTAGTTAATTGAGTTTTAGAATAAATGCTTATCTTAAATAATTTAGTTGCTAGAATAATTTATTGATGCATGTGTTTGAGTTCATTTATTTAAGTTAAGTGTTTAATGTGTTTTGTGTTTAATAAGTGTTTAAATGTGTTTAATATGTTTGTCTTATAGCTGGAAACTGTTACATTAAAGGGCTGTTACAAATTCATTAATCTGACTTTTTAAGTGAATTTCGGTTACATACAAGGGGGAACATTATTCTTCATTAAAAGGAGCTGTTATCATCAATTAAAGGGAGCATTACATATCCTTAAATTCAGCAGCAGCCTTTTCTATCTTCCATAACTGATTGTTGATTAGATGATCATTTCATGCACTCAAAACTCCATCAAGATGCTGGTGTTTATTTGGTTGGCCAAAGGAGACTTCAAAAGTTTTTCTTAAGCATTCAAGTTCATTGAATCATCTGAGTTGAAGTGTATTGAAGAGTGGAGTTACTTAGGTTAGAATTTCAAAAGTTGTGATTTTCATTTCAGCTCATTAAGCTAAATAAAAGGGACCATTCAGCTAGCCTCTTTTAACATTATAAATAGTTGTAATCAGCCTATTGTGGAGTTTGTATACCTTTGGTTCCTATCCCTAATTGATAGTGGGTCAAGGTTTATCCTTTGCTATTTTCCTTAAACTGTAAAACACCTAAGAGCCATTTGCGTTCGGGTCAACAATCCAATATTGTTGACTCTTTTTCGGCCTTAGTAAATTATCCATTTTTTTTTGCTCTAACCACTTTGCTATCCTATTTTTAAAACCCATTTACCTAACCCATTATCATGAAACATTTACCTAACCCATTATCATGGAACATTTACCTAACCTATTATCAATTTGTATCAATTTGTACCATAAATTATGGATATCAAGTGCACATTTTGTCTACAACAACATGATGGCTGGCTACTTCATGTAAAATGGGAGGTTTGTCATGCAAATCCTCCTATTTTGCACTCCTATTTATTTGGCCACTTCAATTTAGCCTATAGCATTTTCAAACATTTTCACATAGGTCCTCTTTCATAATTTCACTCCCTTTTTATTATGGAACAAAAATTAACTAAAATTACCTAGTTCTATCTTAAGCTTGGGCTTTCTAGAAGCCCACTAACATAATTAAACCTATGCCAATATTCACAGGATTCCCGAAAATTGGGGCGTTACATCCTAAGCTGAAGTTGAGCTAAGGTTTAGCTCGTGAGTTGAAAGTGAGCTAGGAGTGAGCTCGGTTTAGCTCAGGCAAGATGGATTGAGCTCGAATAAGCTGGATTTGAGCTGGACGGAGCTCGTGGAGCTGGAAACGAGCTTGGATCAGCTTGCCAACATGTCATTGCTCGGCTTGACAGACTTGCTCGATAAAGTTCGCGGGGCGTGCTCGTATCAGAAAGTGTCAAAGCCAGCAACTCAGAAAAATCATGTAGCAATTGAGAAATATAATCTTGCAAAACATGATTAAATCTTTTAAACCAAAATATAGGACATCCTTCGGAATAAAAAATGTAAGTTTGACTTTGCAAACCAGCAGCATTCATATCTTCACTTAACATCAGCTTATGGAAACATTCTCAGGGTTTGAACACATAGTTTTGATCACTTGTATCACAATGCCACAGAAATTTCATTTTCATCAAAAAGCCATACATGCCAAATAATGAAGATGAAGGCAAAAACAAATTCAAGCAATCATATATCTCAAGTTTTATTTGAACAAACTTACACAAATATGCGGAATTTACACAACAAATCAGCAAATTTGAATTTTCATCACACATAAGCAGTTTATACGTTTGACATGTCAACCTTTTATTACAAAAACCCAAATTTTGTTCGGGCTGATTTATTCATACTTCATCAAAAATCTTGCCAATGTCAAGCCCATTAATAAGCAAATGCGTCGTACCACTATGTAACATGAAATCACATCAATCAAAATATGGCAATCATTCAAATCAAACTTTGAATGTGAATAATCTTTATCACACACAATCACACTTTGTTCATGTCAATTTAATCTAACATCTTGAACAGAATTGCCAATAATAAACTTATCATATTAGTTGAAAGAAAGTCATTAACAATAATAGATGAACGAAAATTAACCAAAACATAGTGAATAAATCTTTTGAAAACTAACTCATCGGAATTTATCTCAACAGCATTCAAATTTGGTTTTCGTGATTCAATAACTAAAGACTCCTTACCTTGCTTACCTTTGAGCACGTGTGGAATAACTTCACCTTCAACCTTACCTTTTTCGATCAAATGGAATTGTCTTCATTGAGAAGGTAATGAAGTTGAAACTTGTCATTTGAATTTCCTGAATCTTGAAAAGAAGAAATAATACGAGAACAACTCGCATGTTGGTTAGCAAAAACATTATTCACGTTTTCTTGCTTACTTTCACCTTTTCCACTTGTTTTTTTAGGCTCTCTTTCTTTTTCCACAATCTCTTTTTTTTGTTGAAAACTCACTTTCATTATTTATTTTGCTTTCTTTTTCTACAACTACACTCGTTTATTGGACACTTTCTTTTCTTTCTTCAATCTCTCTTTCTTTTCTTGCTCACATGATTTTGCAATTTTGTTTTCTTTTTCATTCTCTTTTCTCACACATTCTCTTTTTATTTCCTTTTCATTTTCTTCTATTTCTTTTTTTCTTCTCTCGATTTCTTTTTCTCGCTTCCTTTCATTACAAGAAGAAGTTAACATAAAAGATTCAAAAAGAGTAGGTGATGTGATCTGACCCGGGTAGTTGAGTCGAATTCACTTAGTTGCCCGATCGTCATTCGAGAGAGTCATTCATGCTTCGAGTTTTAGAATTAGAAGTGAATGAAAAGGGATGGGTTAGCGGAAGGTTTCAAGAACGGTAAGTTTAGCAATAGGTCGGTTAAGGGTATAGCAAAGATGGATGAAGGATAGATGGTTCAGTTTGGGTTAACAAGAAAGAAAGTTAAAAGTTGGGAATGGAAAAACGAACTCAACGTCAGGAATGATTCAACACTAAAAAGTGTCACCCTAATTCCTATATTGTTAAGGTGAAAATATGGATAGATGGATAGGTGAACGCCACACCAAAATTGGTGATAAGTTCAAAACAAGACGATTGACGCCACTAGCACAAGCCAGATAAGTCTTTCGAAACTTGTACGAGATATGAGAGGAAGCAACCTCACAAGAACAAATGTTCATTAACAAATTTGGCAAAAGTTCTTTTACAATGAAATGTGCAAACTATTTATAGGCTAACAAATAGTAGCCGAATGGACAAACTAATAGCTTAAAGACTAAATAAATTCAGCTATTAATGCACTAGAATAATCTAGAACAAGTCTTTAATTTGCTAGGACTAGATTCGGCTGATGGGAACTCCATTGGACAGCTTCATGTGTAAGCAAAGCATCTTGGATGAATGTGAAGTCTTGGGAACTCAATAGCTTGTCTAAATTCGGCCATGGGATGAATGAAACATTCAAGAAGTGTCTCTTGGCCGAATAGACACCTAGGGAAGTCATTTGGGCAGCAAAAATTCATGTATTTCACCCCATACATTCGCCATGCATTGAACTAGAAGGAGCTTGAATCTGGCCGTACATGAACATTCATTAAATGCTCTTCATTCATACATGTGTGCCGTCCAAAGTGAATGTATCTTCTCAACCCACATGCATGTAATTAACCTCCCATGTACATGAACTTAATTTCCCCCAAGCATTGAACCAGGTCGTGCATGAATCTTCTCATTCATTGAACTTTCCCGTTCATACATCTCTTCATGAATGAACCTTCCACATTCGGCTAACCTACATGGATTAAACACACAATTAAATAAAATATAACTATTCATAAAAATCATAATTTAAATTAATAACTAAATAACTTAAAAGCAATAATTAAATTTAGACATAATAATTATAAGTCAACTTATGAAGTAAATTCGGCTAGCTCAAAAATAGTCAAAGCACTTAGTGAGCTAAGTTGAGCTAGGGGTTTCGGCATGAGCTGTAGCAAACTTAATTATAAACTAGATTAAAACTTAATTTAATGGAATGAAAAAGAAATGAGCTAGATCAAGCTGAATTCTAGCTCAAACGAGCTGAATCGAGCTCAAGTGAGCTGATGGGAGCTGAATGGCGCATGGGGAGCTGAAGAGGAGCTGAGATCGGATTGCAAAATGGTGCATGGAGTCTTCAAGGAGTTATCCTTAGCTCCTCCAACGTCATAGACCTTGTTGTCATCCTGATACAATTGCGACCTGGAGTGCATCAAGTTCGAGCAAGGATTCAATGGTGCTACCTCAAGGACCAATTACGCGAGCTCGAGCTAAGCAATTCAAGGAGGCCATTTCGGCCTTAGTTAATCAAGTGTGGGGCGAGGCTTTGGTTGGAGAAATAGATCGAGTTGGGACCAGCTTAATAAAGTGTCCTTGCAACATTTTGCAAACTAATTTCAGCTCAATTTCCGCTCCTTGAACCCGTTCCAACTAAATTGAACTTTTATTTATTTCTTTTAGCTTTGCATTTAGTTTGCATTTTAATACTTGCATTTAAGCCTCTTAGTTTAATAAATGAGTTGCTGGTAATTAATACAACTCATCTTAGTTTAATTAAATGAGTTTATTTGATGAATTTAATTTAATGAGTTGCTTCTTTAATTAATCTAGTTACTAGGTTAATTTATTGATGCATGAATTTAAGTTCATTTAATAATGCTTCTCTTAATTAAACTTGTTGCTGGAATAAATGATGCATAAGTGTTATGATACGATCACGGCTTCCCATAAGCCAAGTCCAAGCCGAGATCGATGGTGCTACCTCAAGGGCAGATCACAAGGGCTCGTGCAAAACAATTTAAAGAAGTGTTATAGCTTTAGTTCAGCATGTGTGGGATGATGTCAATGCTAGACCTATCGAACCAGTTAGTGGCCATTTTGGAAATCCATGCCGAACTTTTCTACAAGTTCATTTCAGCTCACCAAGCTCACCTTTAGTTCAAGTTAGCTCCCATGTAGCTCCACACCAGCTCATTAGCTCGGGACCAGCTCATTATCACTCACGAGTTTAGGCTCATTCGGGTTTAACTCATGAATTAACCATCAGCTCATGGAGTTCACTTTGAATTCATTTGACTACTATTGACTTTTTAATTAATAAGTTCAATAATTAGTTAATTAATATCCTACATATTAAATTTAGTTCACATTAGTTATATTAAGTGTGTCTTAAAAGTGTTTATTGATGATAATTAAATTTGTCATAACCGAATTTAATGTTGATATTTGTGTTCACATTAGTTTGAATTAATTATGTTCACATTTCTTGTAGGAACATAATGGACATATGGAGATTAAAAGCAAGCATGAATTTTGAAGGTGCATGGACGGTTGGGGGCTTGAATCTCTTAGGTGCATGTTCGCCAAGTGCATGTTTGACCATATTCAATGTCTTTAAGGTTCATGAATGTTTCCATTCATGTATAGTGTGCTATCTCTTCATTCTCCAAGGTGACCATTCGGCCAAAGGGCACTCACACATGCATGAAGATAGCTTGGCCAATTAGCTTCCCCATGACTCTCCTTAATTTGTTCACACCTATGTTCACATGGCAAGACTGTTCGGTTCACCTTGTTCACACTAGAAGACTCTTCAACATTCGGTTTCACACACATGATGGCCCTTGGAGTGTCCACAATTAATTCATACTTTTTGGCCAAACATTGCTTCATTTAACAAGGTTGGCCAAACCTACAAGTGACCATTGGACATCATGCATTCACTTTGAGTTTTCTTAAGCATGAAGATTCATTCATTTCCTATTACCATAACCGAATCTAGACATGCACATTAAGGGTCATTTTTCTAGAATTTTCTTTAATTAATGTGTAAGCATGAAAGGCTAATCGGCTACCTAGACTTAGGCCTATAAATACTTGTTCAATTTCCATGTAAAGGACTTTTGGAAACTTTTGTTAATGTTATGCTGCCAAAATCGTGAGGCAAACTTTTCTTATATTTCGTTCAAAGATTCGTTTGGCGTTCCTAGCGTTCTAGTTGTGTCAACCGTGTTCTTTGTCGCATACTGAACTTATCACTAATCGTAGTGTGGCGTTCAACATACCGAGGTTCCTATCTTGTTAGATAGTGGGTCGAGGTTTCCCTTACCAAACCTATAACCGAACTCAAAAGGCTAAATCAACGGGTCGATACCATTTCGGTATTTGGTTCTTGAAAGTACCTTTAGTAGTTCAAACCCGTTCTTTCTTCTTTACCTAATCGAACCTAAACCGACCAATTTGTTCATACCATTTTGTTCCTACCATTCCATTCGTACCCCTCTTTCTACTTTGACTATACCTTCAACTCAACTAATCCGAACGTAACTTCTCGTAGACGATCGGGCAATCTACATACGACTCGACTCTTCCCGAGACGGTTCGTATCATGTTAGTTCATTTATTTAAGTTAGTTGTTAATTTGTTTTAAGCTTAATAAATGAATAAATGTGACGATTACATGTGTTAATTGCAGGTGACTTTTTAGCTCCCATCTATTATTATTAAAGGCTGTTATGCATTCAATAAGGTGACTTTTCAAGAGATTTCAGTTGCAAAAGAGAGGGTTGTTACAAAGAGGCTTTAAATATCATTAAGAAGTTGTTTCTATCAATTAAAGGAGAGCATTATTCTTCTTTAAATTAGGCAGCAACTTTGTTTCATCTTCCATAACCGTTTGCTTCATGAGTAATCACTACATGCATTCAATACTCCATCAAAGAAGCTGGTGTCTTTTCGGTTGCTCATGGAGACTTCAAAAGACTTTGAAAGCAACTTAATTGAAGAAGTAAATCAAATTGAAGGCTGGAGTTACTTGGAATAGAATTTCTATAGTTGTGACTTTTCATTAGGCCTCATTATTAGCTTCATTAAAAGTAACCTTTCAGCTAGCTTTCCTTTTGACACTATAAATTCATGTAACTAGCCTTTTGAAGGAACACTACTTTTTGGACATTTTTGTTAATGATATTCTACCAAATTTGTGAGGCAAACTTTTCTCTATTTTCGTTCAAAGATTTGTTGGCTACCTAGTGTTCTAGTTGTGTCATCCATTTTCTTTGTTGAAAACCGAACTTATCACTACTTGTAGTGTGGCGTTCAAACATACCAAGGTTCCTACTTTGCTAAGTAGCGGGTCGAGGTTCTCATATTCTCCATCCGACCACCTTGAAAACTTATAAACATTTGGGTCAATATTTTCTAATATTGGTTCGTGTTTGTTTTTGAGATCATTTTCATTTCCATTCCATTCCATCTTTTCGTTTCATTATAACCAAACCTACAAAAACTGTATATCCATAAACCCATCTACATAAACTTCATATCCATAAACCCATCTTTGAATCCTTTTACATAGCTTCCGCCATTATTTACGTTAAAACATCCTTTTGAACAAATCGAACGCGACTTCTTCGTAGATGATCGAGCAAACTCACATACGACTCGACTCACCCTGAGGCGGATCGTATCACATCCCAAATACGCAACACCAAAGCTGATAAGGCGTCTTGAATTCGCTTGGTTCAAGCTCGAGTCATAGGGCCTTTTAGAAGCTCGATTAGATCTTGATTTGCAGTCGAAGATGCCCCGGGCGTGCTCACATCATTGCCCCGTCTTCAAAGTGACTTGTCCTCAAGTCGGGCCATTTGCTTGCGAAAAGGCATTCGTCGTCACTAGACCCTTGGTTTTCGAATGGGGTAGAATGGCTCACAATAACCTGAAAGTCACACAAGACTCGAAAAGATAAAATATTAGTCATATGTCCTTCCTCTTTTTGGATAGGCCATTTCAAAGTTTCAACAACAAAATAAATAAGAAGTTTAAGGAAACACCAAATTAAGAACAAACAATCTCGCTCCAGCCTTTTAATCCAATCTTGGGCAAATAAACCAATGCCGGGATCAAAAATAAAATTTTCAGAATCAAAAACTTGGTTTTGATTTTGTAATCCAGCCACATGCTTAATTTCCAAAAATAAAGGTAAGACTCGAAGAAGATGAGAAGGTAAAACAAAGTTACTTACAATAAGATCACAATGCTTACCTTTTCTTGGAAACAACTCGAAATGGCTTACTCCCGGCTTAAAGACTCGGTTTTGATCACTTATCTCAAATTGCAACAAAAATTCCATTTTCGCAGATAAGTCGCAAAAGTGAATCAAAGAGACTTTAAACTGACAAATACTGAATGCTTCACAAATCCTAATCGAACAAACAGTCCGAAATATGGAAATTTCGCATAGAAATTCAAAGATTTCTCTTGAAGAGCAAAATCAAACAGATCAAATATTTCATGCAAAAATCTTTTAACGCATATATCGAGCAAAGAAGTTGTGTTCATGCGACCTTTCAGAAATTCAAATCCATCACAAATCATTTGATTAGGCACGTTTAAACAGAAAGATGAATTCAAAGAATTTACATAGACATACTTATCAAAATGTGAAAACCTTTTATCACAAACATTCACAATTTGCACAGGATGAACCAATCCAACAGAATCAACAGAATTGCCATTATAAAACATGTCATAAAATGGAATCTTCATGGCATCTTTTGAATTAATATCGTTAACATTAATATGTGAATAATAATTAGCCAAATCAAAAGATGGAAGTTTTTCAAAATTTATGCCATCAAAACCTTTATGAGTAATTTTTAAATCAGGCGGCCTTGATTCGATAAACAAAGATTCCTTACCTTCTTACCTTTGATTTCCAATGGGTGGCGATCATCCACGAACTTACCTTTTTCAAACAACTGAAAATGCCTCTCGTTTTGAAGGTATCGGAGTTGGATTTGGTCGCACGGACTTTTAGGAACCTGAAAAGAAAGATCACAAAAAGATCGAGCAGAAGTGTTAGTAGAAAGAATCCTCGCTTGCTCGCTAACATCATTTTCACTCGATTCTATTTCTTTTGAATCACTCGTTTCTTTTATCTCAATTTCTTTTTCCACTCTTTTTTCTTGTTCACATTCTTTTTCTCTCTCAAATTTCTTTTCGTTCTCTTTTTCAATCTCAATTTCATTTTCTTTTTCATTTTCTTTTCTTTGTTTTTCTCTCTTTTCTTTGTTTCTTCTCTCGATTTCATTCAAAATCCTCTCATTTTCTCTCATAATCTTTTCTTGCCTCTCTTTTCTTTTGATCTCTTTTTGCTTTTCGTCTTCTTCTTTTCTCGCTTTCTTTTTACAAGAGGTTACAAAAGATTTAGGAGAAAAATCATTTTGTTCAAAAGAAGAAAAATCATTTACATATGATTCACGAACAATCCTTCGTGAAGATCTCTCTGTGGCTATTTTCTTTGGAGCTCTTGAAGAGTGTATCTTTCATCTCGCACGTCTTCTCAGAAGGATTCAAAATCAAAATTGGCTTCTCTTCGTCTTGAACTCGATACAAATCCCTACGTATCATGGTTCGACACAATTCGACAATATCAAGCATGGCCTAAGTTCGAGGGGCCCAAGTTCAAAATGAAGCATGATCTTAAATTTCAACGAGCTCAATTCAGCCCGATTTTAGCTCAATGAGCTCGTTTGCTCATTTTTCTAGTTTATTTTAATTTAAGCATTTTATTAGTTGCTGGAATAAATTAATTGAGTCTAGTTAAACTTAATTAAATCAGCTCAATAATTTGGTTGTGTTATTTTTAATAAATTAAAATCTGGACATTTTTAATTATGTTTAAATGTGTTAGTTAAATTAGTTAATTTGCTTAGCTCATAATTATGTTTAGCTTAATAATTTGGTTTTAATATGTTCCAGCCGAAATTAATGTCTGAATTGGAACATGTTTTAATTTGTTCTAGTACAGCCATTTAACTTGTCTTAGTTTAGGACACATTTATTTCTTGTCCAGCCGAATGTGATTTAAATTTGCTGTCAATTTAATATGTTCAAAGCTGATTAATTTTGGTTTAAATGTGCAGCTATTTTCAACATTAAAGGAGCAAGCATGCCGAATTCAATGTGCTTATTGCTACAGTCAAATTAATTAGTGAACAAGGTGTGGACGGCACATTAAAGAGCTGCTGGTGCATAGGGGCATGAAACGTGATTAATGCATTAAAAAGCTGCTGGTGCATGAATAGCCTAGGAGCATGAAACATGATTAATGCCTGAAGGCTGCTGGTTGGTGTTCCCAAATGGCCATTCAGTCAAAAGATGGCTGAATATTCAATGTTCCAAGCTGAATTAAAAGGCTAGCTGCTGTTTAAGTTTCTCTAGGTGCTTTTTTGGGAATAACAAGGGTCATGGCTGATTATAATTAATCCCATTCAGCTGCTCACATTCAGCTTCTATATCTATTGTCCATTGGCATCCTCAAGGAGCATTTAAGCTGCCCAAGCCTATCCAGCTGGTCAAAGCAATATATTTAATATCATGCACTCTCTTTGGCCGAATATTACAAGATTTTTCAGCTCATTTAATTCTCCAGCTGATGAGGAAACTTCTAAGAAAATTCTCAACTCTTCTAGTTGAATTACAAAGTGACCATTCGGCTTTCTAGGTGGCTAATGAGCTCACCTTTATTTTAAATGAAACCAGCTGCATGAAGACACCTTGGAAGCTGTCCAAATACGTTCTTAAGGCTGGAGGAAGCATCCTAGAATTTCCTAATTTTTTTTGGAAATTTCAGCTCATTTAAAGGTTTAATTAAGTGACCATTCAGCTACTTTTTGAGGCCATTCGGTTGACCATGTTTTAGGCTATAAATAATTGTTAAATTTCATTTGTAAAAGGTTAGATATTTTTTTTGTTAGACTTTTCACTTAATGAAACTTTGTTAAACTTTCATGGAATTTGTGAGATTTCTTTCTCTCATATTTCGTTGAGGACTTCGTTGGCTTATCTAGGAAGCCTAGTGGTGTCAACCCTGTTCTTCACTATCCCAAACTTATCACTATCAAATAGTGTGGCGTTCACCCATATACCGAGGTTCCTACTTTGCTAAGTAGTGGGTCGAGGTTTATCACTTTCATCCTCCACCTTGAAAGCCTATAAGCATTTGGGTCGATATTTTCTAATATTGGTTCGTGCTTGCTTTTAAGAACCCTTTTCTTCCATATCCATCATCTATTTACTTCTTTCACTTTCCCTTCCAATTTAGCCGAACCTATGCATATTATTCTTATCCATAAACCATCATAGAACCATTATACATAGCTTCCGTCCTATTTTTCCATCAACTTCATTTCAAAAGTGAATTGAACGATACTTTCTCGTAGACGATCGGGCAACTCAGCATACGACTCGACTCTCCCCGAGGCAGTTCGTATCATTTGGTATCAGAGCTACTAAAATGAGAAGATCGTGCGATGAAATTAATCCCGAGTTAGTCCAAGTGTACGCAAGTAAGTAGGATCTGGAAAAAAAAAGAGTATAGAAAAGAAAAAAATTCGTATACTGAAGTTTTCTCATTTTGATTGGTTTGTTGCTGTTATTATAAAAGCAAAAATCTACGCAGCCGAAGAAAAAAAAATCGTGTACAAAAGTGCTTCTATTGTATTTAGTTTGCAGATATAGTACAAAAAAAGTTATACAAGTTTGAAAAAACCAAAAAAAAATTTCGAAAAAAAATTCGAAAAATAAAATTCAAAAAAAATTGAAAAAAAAAGTGATTTATGCAATTCAATTGTTATTTGATCATCAAGCTTTGATCTGATATAGTTTCCCGATCCATCTTCTGTTCTAAACCCCCTAATCATATGCACGCCACACTTTCTTACCCAATTCCCTGTTCTTTCAGCCAACCTTAAACCTATCGCATTTCCCTTGTTACCCTATTGAAACCGACCCCTAAGCCTACGATAAAGCCTTGGCAAGTCTGACTGCGAAGTTGCGAGAGAAAAGATTGAGAGGTAAAAGGCACGAGCGAGTGAGATCATTCGAGTGGAGGTAAAAGCCAAACGAGTGTAAACACGAGCGGGAGTGACACCTTTTTTCTTCTTTTTTCCGAGCGAAATTGTGAGGTTTGTGGTGAGGTACTTAATTTTTTTTATTTTGTTTTGTGATCTAACGTTTTCTTTTTAGCAACAAAAATAATGTCACGTGAAGAGTTCACCGAATCGGAATACCAATACTTGGTTCAAGAAATGCGAAGAATGGCGACTAAACGAGTCCAAAGTGATCGAGTTTCTTCAAGTCGTAAAACGGAACCAACAACACTATGGAGATATACCCCCGACTACTACCTAAAAAAAAGTTCCAATCGTGACTCCTTTTCGCCATCTACGTCGAGACAAAGAGATTCATACTATGACTCATATTCATTAGTGAATTCGAGAAGTGACTTCGATTGAAAGTCCTTTTCATCAAGAAATTCGAGAAGACGAGAAGCCGATTACGATTTTGATTCGTTCCAAGATGGCGTTCGGAAAGAAAGACATACTCCTAGTATATCTTCAAAGAAATCATTCAAGGAGTATTCTTCACGAAGTTTTGATTGTGAATCATACGCAAATAGTTCTTCATCTTTCGAACAAGATTTTTATTCTCATCATTTTTTTGTACATTCTTGTAAAGAGAAAACAAAGAAAAGAAAAGAAAAAGCAAAAGAAGAAAAAGAAAACGAAATAAAAAGAAAAGAGAGGCAAGAGGCAAGTAAGAGAGAAAATGAGCGAATCTTGAGAGAACTTCAAAAAGCCTTTGAAAAGCAAAAAGAAAAAGAACTTGAACGAGAAAATAAAATTGAAAAAGAGATTGAGAGTGAGTCTTTGAAAGAAACAATTGAAAAAGAGAAAGAGATTGAACATGAGATTGCAAAAGAATTGAGAGGAGAAGACAAGAGAGAACAAGAAAAAGCGAGGAGTGTTTTAACTAATCGTTCTATGAGTTCTCCTTGTATTGTTTCTTTTCAGGTTCTTGAAGATTCCAATGACAAGCTACAACTTTAATATATTTCCGAAGAGAGACGATTTCGAATGATCAAGAAAGGTAATATCGAAAATGAAATTCTCCCTCAAGAGCTTAAAGGCAAGCAAGGTAAGGAGTCTTTAACAATTACATCACGGCAAACTGATTTGAACATTGTTGAAAAAGGTATCGATGACTTAATCTTCGAAAGATCGCTGCTCACTTTGTCGATTAATTGCCATTCTCTGATTATTGATGATTTTGTTTTTAAAAGTGGTATGAAAAGTTTTTCTTGTAATGAGTACGGTGTTGGCAAGCTTGTTGATGAAGTACGACTAAGTAGGTACGAACAAAATTTGATCTTATGTGATAAAGAATTGTCACGTAAAATGCCTAATTCGTTTGTTTATGATGGTAATGTGAATTCTCTATATCATTGTGCATGTTTGTGTAAGTCTGATCAAATGGGAATTACGATGTATGAGTGTTTGAAAATATGCATGCTCAAATTTTCTTTGTCTCACTTGTGTGAGTTGTTGATGAAAGAAAGGCCATTGTCTCTTGTAACAATAAATGACCAAAATCGTGTGTTTAAGCCCGGAGCAAGTCATCTTAAGTTGTTGCCAAGCAAAGGTGAGCATTATAATTTCTGTTTAGATAAATGTGTGAACAACTTTTGCTTACTTGATGATGTGTTTCTAAATCTGAAAACAAATTCGTTGTACCGTGATAATATGCAAATGCAAAATCAAACCTTTGATTCTAGAAATTGCACTATAGTAGGATTTGAAAGATTCAAGCATGTCTTGCATGAGTTTAACTTTCCATTGTTTCATATTTCCCCTGTGTTGTTCTCAATGAAACCTTCAAGTCGAAATGAAACAATAAGAGAAAACTTTGCTTCCGACACCGGAGATTATTGTCTTACATCGTTTGGTATTGAGTTGTCCAAAGGACTTGAATCAAGTACTTTTGTTGTCCAAAACCATAATTTTCGAGTGCTTAATGGTTTTGTTCTGACGATTATGCTTGACCATTTTATCCATTGTGAAACAGTGAGGTCGTTTTCCATCTTTGACCTTGGTATTAGTTTTTACAATAAATTCGTGAATGAGAATGAGAAAAGTTCTTTATCCCTTTTTATTCCTAGTGTCACTAATTTGTTTTACTCTTTTGTAGGTGATACTTGGAGATGGCGTCCCCCTAAAGAGGGAGGGTGTGGAAATAACCCATTTCCTTTTCGAACCATTTGTGGTTCCTTGGCTTTTGGAAATAATTTCGTTGAGGACTTCGTTGGCTTATTTAGGAAGCCTAGTGGTGTCAACCCAATTTCCTTTTCTTTTAGCCAACCCGTAACCCCTCATATGTTATCCTTTGTAAAACCATTTGAAACCGACCCACAATTCTAGAGATCAAGTCATACTAAGTTTGTTACAAGGTTATAAGAGGAGAAAGGAGCGAAAAAAGGCATGAGCGAGTGAGATCATTCGAGTGGAGGTAAAAGCCAAACGGGTGTAAACATGAGCGGGAGTGACACCTTTTTTTTCTTCTTCTTTCCGAGCGAAATTGTGAGGTTTGTGGTGAGGTACTTAATTTTTTTTATTTTGTTTTGTGATCTAAAATTTTCTTTTTAGCAACAAAAATCATGTCACGCGAAGAGTTCACCGAATCAGAATACCAATACTTGGTGCAAGAAATGCGAAGAATGGCGACTAAACAAGACCAAAGTGATCGAGTTTCTTCAAGTCATAAAACGGAACCAAGAACCCCACGGAGATATACCCCCGACTACTACCTGAAAAAAAGTTACAAATGTGACTCCTTTTCGCCATCTACGTCGAGACAAAGAGATTCATACTATGACTCATATTCATCAACGAATTCGAGAAGTGACTTCGATCGAAAGTCCTTTTCATCAATAAATTTGAGAAGACGAGAAGCCGATTACGATTTTGATTCGTTCCAAGATGGCGTTTGAAGAGAAAGACATACTCCTACTAGATCTTCAAAGAAATCTTACTCGGAGTATTCTTCATGAAGTTTTGATTGTGAATCATATGCAAATAGTTCTTCATCTTTCGAACAAGATTTGTATTCTCATCGTTCTTTTGTACATTCTTGTAAAGAGAAAACAAAGAAAAGAAAAGAAAAAGCAAAAGAAGAAAAAGAAAATGAAATAAAAAGAAAAGAGAGGCAAGAGTCAAGTAAGAGAGAAAATGAGCCAATCTTGAGAGAACTTGAAAAAGCCTTTGAAAAGCAAAAAGAAAATGAAAAAGAAAATGAGATTGAAAAAGAGAACGAAAAGAAATTTGAGAGTGAAAAGAAGATGAAAAGAAATTGAAACAAAAGAAACGAGTGATTCGAAGAAAAGAATCGAGTGAGAAAACAAGTGAGCAAGTGAGGATTATTTCTACTAACCCACCTGTTCGATCTTCTTGTGAATTAATTTTTCAGGTTCCTAGAAGTTTTTGCTACCAATTTCATCTACATTACCTTCCAAATGAGAGGTGTTTTAGGTTGTTCGAAAAAGGTAAGTTCACAAATGACTACCACCCACTTGCGATCGAAGGTAAGGAAGGTAAGGATTCATTGTTTATCGAATCAAAGTCACTTGATTTGGATAATTTTTGTTCACTTACTGTTGTTAACAAATTTGTTTTAAAAGGTGCCATATACAGCTTTTCTTATGACGATTACATTGGCAAATTTGTTGACAACATTGGATTAGTTTTCTCTAAGCGAATTTTGAACATGTTTGATCAAAGTCTGTCACGTAAAAATTCTAATGTGTTTGACCCTGCAAACTTTTTGAACTCATGTGTTAAATCTTTATGTTTAAATATGCCTGCTCAATTGGTTTGTGTGATAAATCTGTCTGCTTGAAAAGTTGCATGTTCGTTAAAAATTCTTTGTTTGGCATCCATGTTAAAAGATCTTCACATGATATGTGCAATTGTGTTCTTCATGAACAATCTTTGAGTTTTTGTGCGAAATTTCCATGTAGTGATTTGCATTCCCGATTAATACTCTTGAAGTATAAACCTTTACATTTTGGTATGCTCAGTTTTGTCAAATCAACATGTGTGTTTAAACTAGTGAAATATAATTCATGTGGTGAGTTGATTATATCTTTTTCTAATATGTTGCTTGTTGGAATTCCTAAACAAGTTCGTGTGTTCAAGCCTGGTATTTGCTACATGAATTCATTTTATGGAAACATTAAGCACTTTGCATCATTTGCAATCAAAATATGTTTGCTTGATTTGAAACTTTTGATAAGAAGGTGAAATTCAATGATTTGGGTTTCAATTTTGATTCATTTATTAATCAACTTGTTTGGCCACATCTGAAATTTTCGTTTCATTTCGAAAAGGTAAGGTGATACGAGCACTCCCTGCGAACTTTATCGAGCAAGTCTGTCAAGCCGAGCAATGACATGTTGGCAAGCTGATCCAAGCTCGTTTCCAGCTCCACGAGCTCTGTCCAGCTCAAATCCAGCTTATTCGAGCTCAATCCATCTTGCCTGAGCTAAACCGAGCTCACTCCTAGCTCACTTTCAACTCACGAGCTAAACCTTAGCTCAACTTCAGCTTAGGAGTTTAGCCTCAGCTCAACTTTAGCTCACGAGCTAAAGCTTAGCTCATTTTAGTTTAAACTCAGTTTTGTCTTTAATGCATTAAATAAAAATTTGCACATATTTATTTAAGCATTAAACTTGTCTTATATTAATATTTGTTATTAATATGCCATAGTCATTACATAAATGGATTATGTTCACATAGTGAATTAATGCATGACATTAATGTGTTCACATCATGTCAATTTATGAGTGTCCATGAGATATCTTAATGACTTGTTTATTTCATGTAGGTACATCCCTTTGGACGGTACAATGTATGGATGAAGAAACATCTCTTTTGGGCATTCCACACTCATGAATGAAGAAGTATTAAATGCTGGTGCATGTACGGCTAGATGCAAGGTTTCTACAAATTCATGCATGTGTCGAATGCATGTATGGACATTAAAGGCTGGTCCATGAATGGATCAAATGCATGGGATGATAGAATGCATGAATGGCTTAAGTGCATGTATGGTGGCTGTCTCTTAACTTTCAAGGCACTTATTCGGCCAAGAAGTAGCTGTTCACACTTTGAATTGACCTATAAGCTACTACACATGCATGGATGGGTTCAAGAACGTCCAAAGGAAGGAATTAACTCAATAAAAATTCAACACATTGATTGAATTAAGTGTATGCACAAAGGGGAGAACAAATTTACTAGGTTCATGCTGCCATTTATGAACCTACATGCTATTAAAGAGTTTAATTATGAGGATACATGTTCCATACAAGTGCATGAACGTCCCAAGGAGATGAATGCAACCTTTGGTGCACATACAAGTCACTTGAAGCCTTTCTTTATGATTAAGCATTCATGCACACACTTAGGGGGAAGAAAGTGTCCATTCAACTAGTTCATGAATCTGCTGAATTTATGAACTATTTTAATACATTAGTGTGAACGTTTTTATTATTGTGTGAACACCTAGATGCTGAATTTGAATGGTCATCTATGTGCCTATAAGTATTCGTTTTCTTTCAATTGTAAGGGACTTTTTGCCAAAGTTTTTATTGAATTTAATCTTGTGAGAATTTTCTTCTCTAAACTTTGTTTGAGACTTTGTTGACTTATCTACCTAGTAGTGGCGTCAACCCTGTTTCGTTCACCCATATACCGAGGTTCCTACTTTGTTAAGTAGTGGGTCGAGGTTCTATCATTTTCATTTTCGCCTTGAAAGCCTATAAGCATTTGGGTCGATATTTTCTAATATTGGTTCGTGCTTACTTTTGAGTTCCTTCTTTCCATTCTTTCATTTACTTTAAACTGAACCTTAATATTCATATTTTAAACCCTTCATTTGAACCCCTTGAATAGCTTCCGCATAATTTATTTAGAAACATCTTTTTTGAACAAACCGAACGATACTTTCTCGTAGATGATCGGGCAAACTCGCATACGACTCGACTCTCCCCGAGGCAGTTCGTATCATCTTATAACCTTGTAACAGATTTAATATGACTTGATCTCTAGTATTGTGGGTCGGTTTCAAATGGTTTTACAAAGGATAACATATGAGGGGTTACGGGTTGGCTAAATGATACGAACCGTCTCGAGAAGAGTCGAGTCGTATGTAGATTGCCCGATCGTCTACGAGAAGTTACGTTAGGATTAGTTGAGTTGAAGGTATAGTCAGAGTAGAAAGAGGGGTACGAATGGAATGGTAGGAACGAAAGGGTCGGAACAAAATGGTATGAACAAATTGGTCGGTTTAGGTTCGATTAGGTAAGAAGAAAGAATGGGTTTGAACTACTAAAGGTACTTTCAAGAACCAAATACCGAAATGGTATCGACCCGTTGATTTAGCCTTTTGAGTTCGGTTATAGGTTTGGTAAGGGAAACCTCGACCCACTATCTAACAAGATAGGAACCTCGGTATGTTGAACGCCACACTAAGTATAGTGATAAGTTCGAGTTCGACAAAGAACACGGTTGACACAACTAGAACGCTAGGAACGCCAAACGAATCTTTGAACGAAATATAAGAAAAGTTTGCCTCACGATTTTGGCAGCATAACATTAACAAAAGTTTCAAAAGTCCTTTACATGGAAATTGAACATGTATTTATAAGCCTAAGTCTAGGTAGCCGAATGGCCTTTCATACTTACATATTAATCAAAAGAAAATTCTAGAAAAATAACTCTTAATATGCATGACCAGATTCGGTTTTGGGAATGGTGGATGAATGCATCTTCATGCTTAAGAAAACTCAAAGTGAATGCATGATATCCAATGGTCACTTGTAGATTCGCCCAACCTTGTTAAATGAAGCAATGTTTGGCCAAAAAGTATGAATTAATTGTGGACACTCCAAAGGCCATCATGTGTGTGAAACCGAATGTTGAAGAGTCTTCTAGTGTGAACAAGGTGAACCGAATGGTCTTGCCATGTGAACATAGGTGTGAACGAATTAAGGAGAGTCATGGGGAAGCTAATTGGCCAAACTTTCTTCATGCATGTGTGAGTGCCCTTTGGCCGAATGGTCACCTTGGAGAATGAAGAGATAGCACACCATACATGAATGGAGCCTTAAAGACATTGAATATGGTCATACATGCACTTGGCCGAACATGCACCTAAGAGATTCAAGCCCCCCAACCGTCCATGCACCTTCAAGATTCATGCTTGCTTTTTAATCTCCTTATGTCCTTTGCGTTCCTACAAGAAATGTGAACATAATTAATTCAAACTAATGTGAACACAAATATCAACATTAAATTCGGTTATGACAAATTTAATTATCATCAATAAACATTTTTAAGACATACTTAATATAACTAATGTGAACTAAATTTAATATGTAGGATATTAATTAACTAATTATTGAACTTATTAATTAAAAAGTCAATAGTAGTCAAATGAATTCAAAGTGAACTCCATGAGTGATGGTTAATTCATGAGCTAAACCCAGTTGGGCCTAAACTCGTGAGTCGATAATGAGCTGGTTCCAAGCTAATGAGCTGGTGTGGAGCTACATGGGAGCTAACTTGAACGAAGGTGAGCTTGGTGAGTGAAATGAACTTGTAGAAAAATTCGGCATGGATTTCCAAAATGGCCACTAACTGGTTCGATAGGTCTAGCATTGACATCATCCCACACATGCTGAACTAAAGCTATAGCAGCTTCTTTAAATTGTTTTGCACGAGCCCTTGTGATCGGCCCTTGAGGTAGCACCATTGGATCTCGGCTTGGACTTGGCTTATGGGAAGCCGTGATCGTATCATCCTCCCCCTCTTGAAAATAACTTGTCCTCAAGTCAGTATCTACATCGAAAGGAGTCAAGTCAGAGACATTAAAACTAGCACTAACATTGTACTCACCGGTAAGTCAAGCTTATACGAATTTTCATTGATTCGCTCGATGACTTGGAAGGGCCGTCTCCTGCGGCAACAACTTAGATCTTCGTTGAGCTTGAAACCTTTCTTTTCTCATGTGCACCCAGACCCAGTCTCCGGGTTCAAATACAACTCGTTTTCGTCCTTTGTTGGCTCGTTGGACGTATTGCTCGGTTCGAGATTCAATATTCTCTCGAACTTTCCTATGTAAATCCTTGACAAATTCAGCCTTTTTCCTTGCATCTGTATGGACAAATTGATCAACAGAAAAGGTAATAAATCAAGAGGAGTAAGAGGATTAAATCCATGAGCAGGTCTCAAAAGGAGAGAATTTGGTTGTTGAGTGAACAGAGCGATTATAAGCAAACTCGATGTGGGGTAAGCATTCTTCCCACGTCTTGAGGTTCTTTCGTACCAACGCTTCATAACAAAGTTGACAAAACTCGGTTTACCACCTCGGTTTGGCCATCCGTTTGGGGATGACAAGTGGTTGAAAACAATAACCGTCCCAAGTTTTCCCCATAATGTCCGCCAAAAGTGACTCAAGAACTTTGTATCTCGATCGGAAACAATCGTTCTTGGTAATCCATGCAGTCGTACAATTTCCCTAAAAAACAAATTAGCAATATGCACAGCGTCATCAGTTTTAGCACAAGAAATAAAATGTGACATTTTAGAGAATCTATCGACTACAACAAAGATTGAGTCCTTCCTCTCTTAGTTTTGGTAATCCAAGAATAAAATCCATAGAGACATCGGTCCACGGGGTGTCGGGAATGGGAAGTGGTGTGTAAAGTCCATGAGGTTGGACCTTCGACTTAGCCCGTTTACAAATTAGGCAGCGTTCACAGATCCGCTCCACGTCTCTCCGCATTCGCGGCCAAGAAAATGTTCATGGAGGGTCGACAATGTCTTGCTTATTCCAAAGTGTCCCATTAGGCCACCACTATGCGCCTCCAACACAAGTAACTCTCGAATGGAGCCTTGTGGTAAACACAACCTATTTTCTTTAAAAGAAACCCTTCGTACTGAAAAATTTCTCAAAAGACCCATTTTCACAAGCAGCATATATATTTCCAAAATCCTCATCATTAGCATACAACTCTTTCATATGATAAAACCAAGTAACTTAGAATCAAGAGTGGTCAATAAGGTATATCTCCGTGACAAGGCATCAGCCACTACATTTTCTTTACCTTTCTTGTATTTGATGACATAGGGAAATGACTCTAAATACTCGACCCATTTTGCATGTCGTTTGTTGAGTTTATGCTGACCTTTAATAAACTTAAGTGCTTCGTGATCGGAATGAATCACAAACTCCTTTGGTCTTAGATAGTGCTGCCAAGTTTCAAGTGATCGAATCAAGGCATACATCTCTTTGTCATACACCGGATAATTGAGGGAAGCGCCACTTAATTTCTCTCATTGAAGGCACGCCACCGGTCTTCCATCTTGGGTCAACACACCCCAATCCCTACACCAAGCGCCACACTCAATTTCAAATGTTTTAGTAAAATTTGGAAGGGACAATAGAGGAGCTTTCACAAGACATTCTTTAAGCAAATTAAATGAACGTTCTTGATCTTCGCACCGTTGAAATACGGAGTTTTTCTTAATCACGCTTGTTAAGGGTGCTGCAATGGTACTAAAGTTGGGCACAAATCGACGGTAGAAGCTAGCCAATCCATGGAAGCTTGAACTTGGCTAATGTTAAATCGGACGCGGCCATTCTTGAATCGCTTGAACTTTTCTTGATCCACCTCCAAACCGTTGGCACTCACGACATAACCTAAAAACACAACTTTATCAGTGCAAAATGAACACTTTTTGAGATTAGCATACAATACCTCTTTTCATAAAGTTTCCAACACTGCTCGTAAATGTGGTACGTGCTCCTCTAAAGTTTTGCTGTAGACCAAGATATCGTCAAAGTATACAACACAAAATTTACCAATAAACGCACGTAATACGTGGTTCATCAATCTCATAAAAGTGCTGGGAGCATTTGTAAGGCCAAATGGCATTACCAGCCATTCATACAAACCCAATTTCGTTTTGAAGGCCGTCTTCCATTCATCGCCTTCTCGCATTCAGATTTGATGATAGCCACTTTTAAGATCGATTTTCGTGAAAATCTGGGCTCCACTTAATTAAGTCAAGCATGTCGTCAAGGCGGGTATCGGTGTCGATACTTGATAGTGATCTTGTTGATGGCACGACAATCCACGCACATCCTCCACGACCCATCTTTCTTGGGTACAAGCAAAGACCGACATCAAGACAGGACTTAAGCTCTCTCGGATGTATCCTTCGTTTCTTCAGGATTACTCGATAAGCAGGACGGTTGGGTAGTGCAGCTCCGGGTACTAAGTCTATTTGATGTTCGATGCCTCGGATAGGGGGCAGCCCACTCGGTATTTCGTCCGGAAATATGTCTTCAAATTCCTGAATCAAAGACAATACTGAAGCGAGCAAGTTTTCGTGTAACTCGTTAGTATTCAACAATGCCTCCTTGTACATAAATACATACATAGGTGTCTCAAAACATCGTCACGGATATCACTAACCCTCGCAAACACACTCATTTTTCCACTTTCTTTTTCCTCTCCCCTTTTTACTTGTTTTTGTTTCTTTTCATTTTCTCTCGCATTTTAGTCTTTTCTCTCTCTTTTTCCTTAATTTTCTCTTTTTCACTCTTTTCTTTTTCTCTCGCTTGTTCCACTGAAAGTTTAAGTTTTTGTTGATCCTCGTACACTTGCTTCGGAGTGAGGGGTGCAAGTGTCACGTTCTTGCCAAGATGTTTGAAGGAGTATCTATTAGTGTAACCATCATGCATCACCCGTCGGTCGAACTGCCATGGTCGTCCTAGAAGCAAATGGCCGCGTGCATCGGCACTACATCACATAATACTTCATCGAATACTTCCGATGCTAAAGGACACTAGGACTTGTTTTGTCACTTTGAGTTCACCACCATCGTTAAGCCACGGAGCTTGTATGGATTCGGTGCTTGGTGGTTTGCCCTAACTTTTCCACCATGAGGGTGCTTGCCACGTTTGTGCAACTCCCTCCATCGATTATGATGCTACACACTTTCCCTTGCACTTGACATCTCGAATGAAAAATGTTCTCACGTTGTTGTTCGTCTTCCACACTTTGAAGACTTAGGCTTCGCTTGACGACGAGTAACTCACCTTCAACGGGTTGTTCTAAGTCCTCCTCAACTTCAGAATTCGATTCAGCATCGTTCTCTTCCTCGTCCTCCGTTTCAATCTCACCGTCGGCCCTTATCACCATGGTACGTCTATTTGGGCACTGACTCGCTATATGTCCACGACCAAGACACTTGAAGCACTTTATGTCCCTTGAACGGGCGGTGGAACTTTCAGGAGCCTTACCTTTACTTGACTCGGCAATAGGCTTATTCGCCTTAGATATTGTTGAAGAATCCTTCGTTCGATTTGTTGGAAAACCCTTGCTTGTGCTTTGGCCCCATTTAGAAGGATTGGTGTTAGGATAGGCTCGGGTGGTACCTTTTCGCTTCAACTGCTTCTCCACTTTGATAGCCATGTGGACCATGTCCACAACCTCAATGTAATGTTGCAGTTCTACGACATTTGCAATCTCTCGATTAAGTCCCGCTAGAAAGCGAGCCATTGTGGCTTCTCGATCTTCTTGTATATCGGCACGGATCATAGCCACTTCCATTTCTTTATAATAATCTTCCACACTCTTCGTCCCTTGGATGAGATTTTGGAGTTTTTGATGCAACTCCCAATGATAGTAGGATGGAATGAATCGTCGTCGCATAACCGCCTTCATTTCGGTCCAAGTGGAAATGGGATGCTCCCCATTACGCCTCTGACTAGTGGTCAACTGATCCCACCATATCATTGCGTAATCTGAAAACTCAATTGCGGCGAGTTTGACTTTCTTATTTTCAGAGTAGTTATGACATTCGAACACTAGTTCGATTTTCTTCTCCCACTCAAGGTACGCCTCGGGATCAGATTTACCTTGGAAAAGAGGAATGGAGAGTTTGATATTCTTCAAGTCATCATCTTCCTGCCTTCGATCTACTTGTCCACGGTTTTTGGGACGTCTCCTTTCTAGGCTTATGTTAGACCCGTGATCGCTTTCATCTTCACTATTTTCATTAACAACATCATCTTAAACCCTTGGTTGTCTTCGTCGTTGATCGGGCCCTTCACGTCTTTGCCTAGCAACTTCAGGATATTCATCGCGTTGTCTTTGGGCCTCGACTTGGTAGAGTCGATCTTCAAGAGGATTAAGCCTTCGATCAAGTAATCGTTCCATCTCACGCAAAAGGGCTTGCATTTGCAAATCTGATACGCTTCGACGGGTTGTCGCCTTGTTGTTCTTCCATGTTTTGTCCACTATTTTGGGACATCTATTCGTTTAAGATAGCCTCACAAACAAATCCTCTCAATCCGCTTCGAGAAAGAAAGAAGCTTGATGACACTCGCTTTTCGTGTTTACACTCTTAGTTCGGCTTTTACCTCCCCTCGAATGCGCTCACGCTCTCTTGCCTTTTACCTCTCTTGACTTTTCTCGTAATTTCGTAAGCAGATTCGTTAAGGCTTGATCCTTGGTCTAGGTGGTCGGTTCAAAAGGGATAGCAAGTGATTGATGTATTCGATATAGGGTAGGCTGAAAGAATAGGGAATTGGGTAAAAAAAAATGTGGCGAATTAAGGAGAGTAGAATAGAAGAAGGGTCGGGAACTATATCAGATCAAAGCTTGACGATCAAGTATCAATTGATTTGCATAAATCACTCTTTTTCTTTTTTTTTGATTTTTTTTCGAATTTTTTTTGAATTTTTTTTTAACTTGTATAACTTTTTTTTGTTGTACTATATCGACAAGTTAAATACAATAAAATCACTTTTGTACACGATTTTTTTTTCTTCGGCTGCGTAGATTTTTGTTTTTATAGCCACAATAACAAACTAATCGAAATAAGAAAACTTCGGTATACAAAATTTTTAGGTAGCTCGGGAATGCTCCGCTTCGAACGTCTAAGCTTCTCGTTTTAGGTAGCTCTGATACCAGATGATACGTAACTTCTCGTAGACGATCGGGCAATCTACATACGACTCGACTCTTCTCGAGACGGTTCGTATCACTAAAAGAAAAGGAAACTGGGTAAAAAAAAGTGTGGCGTGGATGAGATTAGAATAGAAGATGAATCAGGAACGATATCAAACCAAGGGCTTTGACATTCGAACAACAATCGAATTGCATTAAACACTTTTTTTTTCAAATTTTTTTTGAATTTTTTTTTGAATTTTTTTGTACTATATTGACAAACTAAATACAATAAAACACTTTTTGTACACGATTTTTTTTCTTCGGCTGCGTAGATTTTTGTTTTTATAGCAATAGCAGCTAACTAATCAAAATGAGAAAACTTCGGTATCCGAAATTTTTTTCTATACTCTTTTTTTCCGGATCCTACTTACTTGCGTTCACTTGGAGTAGCCCAGGATTAATTTCATCGCATGATCTTCTCGTTTTAGTAGCTCTGATACCAAATGATACAAACCGCCTCGGTGAGAGTCGAGTCGTATGCGAGCTTGCCCGATCGTCTACGAGAAAGTATCGTTCGGTTTGTTCAAAAAGGATGTTTCTAAATAAATTATGCGGAAGCTATTCAAGGCATTCAAAGAAAGGGTTTAAAATATGAATATTAAGGTTCGGTTTAAAGTAAATGAAAGAATGGAAAGAAGGAACTCAAAAGCAAGCACGAACCAATATTAGAAAATATCGACCCAAATGCTTATAGGCTTTCAAGGCAAAAATGAAAATGATAGAACCTCGACCCACTACTTAACAAAGTAGGAACCTCGGTATATGGGTGAACAAAACAGGGTTGATGCCACTACTAGGTAGATAAGTCAACAAAGTCTCAAACAAAGTTTAGAGAAGAAAATTCTCACAAGATTAAATTCAATAAAAATTTTGGCAAAAAGTCCCTTACAATTGAAAGAAAACAAATACTTATAGGCACATAGATGACCATTCAAATTCGGCATCTAGGTGTTCACACAATAATAAAAACGTTCACACTAATGTATTAAAATAGTTCATAAATTTGGCAGATTCATGAACTAGTTGAATGGACACTTTCTTCCCCCTAAGTGTGTGCATGAATACTTAATCATAAAGAAAGGCTTCAAGTGACTTGTATGTGCCCCAAAGGTTGCATTCATCTCCTTGGGACGTTCATGCACTTGTATGGAACATGTATCCTCATAATTAAACTCTTTAATAGCATGTAGGTTCATAAATGGCAGCATGAACCTAGTAAATTCGTTCTCCCCTTTGTGCATACACTTAATTCAATCAATGTGTTGAATTATTGAGTTAATTCCTTCCTTTGGACGTTCTTGAACCCATCCATGCATGTGTAGTAGCTTATAGGTCAATTCAAAGTGTGAACAGCTACTTCTTGGCCGAATAAGTGCGTTGGAAAGTTAGGAGACAGCCACCATACATGCACTTAAGCCATTCATGCATTCTATCATCCCATGCATTTGATCCATTCATGGACTAGCCTTTAATGTCCATACATGCATTCGACACATGCATGAATTTGTAGAAACCTTGCATCTAGCTGTACATGCACCAGCATTTAATACTTCTTCATTCATGAGTGTGGAATGCCCAAAAGAGATGTTTCTTCATCCATACATTGTACCGTCCAAAGGGATGTACCTACATGAAATAAACAAGTCATTAAGATATCTCATGGACACTCATAAATTCAGCATGATGTGAACACATTAATGTCATGCATTAATTCAGCTATGTAAACATAATCCATTTATGTAATGACTATGGCATATTAATAACAAATATTAATATAAGACAAGTTTAATGCTTAAATAAATATGTGCAAATTTTTATTTAATGCATTAAAGACAAAATCGAGTTTAAACTAAAATGAGCTAAGCTTTAGCTCGTGAGCTAAAGTTGAGCTGAGGCTAAACTCCTAAGCTGAAGTTGAGCTAAGGTTTAGCTTGTGAGTTGAAAGTGAGCTAGGAGTGAGCTCGGTTTAGCTCAGGCAAGATGGATTGAGCTTGAATAAGCTGGATTTGAGCTGGATAGAGCTCGTGGAACTGGAAACGAGCTTGGATCAGCTTGCCAACATGTCATTGCTCGGCTTGACAGACTTGCTCGATAAAGTTCGTGGGGCGTGCTCGTATCACCTTTTATCACAGATGTGTGGTTGTCATTCACATACTTACCTTTCTCGAACAACCTAAAACTCCGCTGGTTTGGAAGGTAGTGAAGTTGGAATTGGTCGCAAAAATTTCTAGGAACCTGAAAAATAATACCACAAGAAGATCGAACAGGTGGGTTAGTGGAAATGATCCTCGCTTGTTCTTGCTTGCTATCTTTTTCACTCAATTGGTTTTCTTCGAAAACGCTCACTTCTTCCATTTTTTCTTTTATCTCAATTTATTTTTCCACTCTTTTTCAATTTCTTTTTCAATCTCAATCTCATTTTCTTTTTCTTTTTCATTTTGTTTTTCAAAGGCTTTTTTAAAGGCTTTTTCAAGCTCTTTCAAAATCTTCTCATTTTCTCTCTTACTTGCTGATACGAGCACGCCCCGTGAACCTTATTGAACAAGTATGTCAAGCTGATCATTGACATGTTGGCAAGCTGATCCTAGCTTGTTTCCAGCTCCATGAGCTCCGTCCAGCTCAATTCAGCTCATTTGAGCTCATTTCAGCTCGTTTGAGCTCAACCGAGCTTACTTTCAGCTCGTTCTTTATTTCAATAAATTAAACTAAGTTTTAATTTTATATTAATTAGTTTGCTACAGCTCAATTATGAAAATCCTAGCTCAAATAAGTTCATTAAAATGCTTTTCATTTAGTTTAAGCTAGTTGAATTAATAAGCTATTTAATTTCAATTTAATTTGTCCTAAGTTAAATTGTTATTTAAGTTATGTTTTATATTACATGTTTTAATTATGTAATAATCGAATTAATTTGTGGAATGTTTGTTCACATTTGGCCGAATTTAAGTTGTTCACATGGGATTTAATGAATTGTTTTTCATTCATGTAGGTGCATGCACGGTTTTGTTCAATGTATGGGGAGATTCATGCAAGACCGGATTCAAAGCAAGGGAGGATGATACGAACCGCCTCGGTGAGAGTCGAGTCATATGCGAGTTTTCCCAATTGTCTATGAGAAAGTATCGTTCGGTTTGTTCAAAAAGGATGTTTCTAAATAAATTATGCGGAAGCTATTCAAGGGGTTCAAAGAAAGGGTTTAAAATATGAATATTAAGGTTCGGTTTAAAGTAAATGAAAGAATGGAAAGAAGGAACTCAAAAGCAAGCACGAACCAATATTAGAAAATATCGACCCAAATGCTTATCGGCTTTCAAGGAAAAAATGAAAATGATAGAACCTCGACCCACTACTTAACAAAGTAGGAACCTCGGTATATGGGTGAACGAAACAGGGTTGACGCCACTACTAGGTAGATAAGTCAACAAAGTCTTTGATACGATCACGGCTTCCCATAAGTCAAGTCCAAGCCGAGATCCGATGGTGCTACCTCAAGGGCCCATAAGGGCTCGTGCAAAACAATTTAAAGAAGCCGTTATAGTTTTAGTTCAGCATGTGTAGAATGATGTCAATGCTAGACCTATCGAACCAGTTAGTGGCCATTTTGGAAATCCATGCCGAACTTTTCTACAAGTTCGATTCACTCACCGAGCTCACCTTCGATTCAAGTTAGCTCCCATGTAGCTCCACACCAGCTCATTAGCTCAGGACCAGCTCATTATCAGCTCACGAGTTTAAGCCCAGCTCGAGTTTAGCTCATGAATTAACCATCAGCTCGTGGAATTCACTTTGAATTCATTTGACTACTATTGACTTTTTAATTAATAAGTTCAATAATTAGTTAATTAATATCCTACATATTAAATTTAGTTCACATTAGTTATATTAAGTATGTCCTAAAAGCGTTTATTGATGATAATTAAATTTGTCATAACCGAATTTAATGTTGATATTTGTGTTCACATTAGTTTGAATTAATTCTGTTCACATTTCTTGTAGAAACGCAATGGACATATGGAGATTAAAAGCAAGCATGAATTTTGAAGGTGCATGGACGGTTGGGGGACTTGAATCTCTTGGGTGCATGTTCGGCCAAGTGCATGTATGACCATATTCAATGTCTTTAAGGCTCCATTCATGTATGGTGTGCTATCTCTTCATTCTCCAAGGTGACCATTCGGCCAAAGGACACTCACACATGCATGAAGATAGCTTGGCCAATTAGCTTCCCCATGACTCTCCTTAATTCGTTCACACCTATGTTCACATGGCAAGACTGTTCGGTTCACCTTGTTCACACTAGAAGACTCTTCAACATTCGGTTTCACACACATGATGGCCCTTGGAGTGTCCACAATTAATTCATACTTTTTGGCCAAACATTGCTTCATTTAACAAGGTTGGCCGAACCTACAAGTGACCATTGGACATCATGCATTCACTTTGAGTTTTCTTAAGCATGAAGATTCATTCATTTCCTATTACCATAGCCGAATCTAGACATGCACATTAAGGGTCATTTTTCTAGAATTTTCTTTAATTAATGTGTAAGCATGAAAGGCCAATCGGCTACCTAGACTTAGGCCTATAAATACTTGTTCAATTTCCATGTAAAGAACTTTTGAAAACTTTTGTTAATGTTATGCTGCCGAACTTGTGAGGCATACTTTTCTTATATTTCGTTCAAAGATTCGTTTGGCGTTCCTAGTGTTCTAGTTGTGTCAACCGTGTTCTTTGTCGTACCCAAACTTATCACTATTCATAGTGTGGCGTTCAACATACCGAGGTTCCTATCTTGTTAGATAATGGGTCGAGGTTTCCTTTACCAAACCTATAACCAAACTAAAAAAGCTTAATCAACGGGTCGATACCATTTCGGTATTGGTTCTTGAAAGTACCTTTAGTAGTTCCAAACCCGTTCTCTTCTTTACTTAGTCGAACCTAAACCGACCAATTTGTTCATATCCTTTTGTTCCTACCCTTTTGTTCCTACCATTCCATTCGTATCCCTCTTTCTACTTCGACCATACCTTTAACTCAACTAAACCTAACGTAACTTCTCGTAGACGATCGGGCAATCTACATACGACTCGACTCTTCCCGAGACGGTTCGTACCAGTCTTAAACAAAGTTTAGAGAAGAAAATTCTCACAAGATTAAATTCAATAAAAATTTTGGCAAAAAGTCCCTTACAATTGAAAGAAAACAAATACTTATAGGCACATAGATGACCATTCAAATTCGGCATCTAGGTGTTCACACAATAATAAAAATGTTCACACTAATGTATTAAAATAGTTTATAAATTTGGCAGATTCATGAACTAGTTGAATGGACACTTTCTTCCCCCTAAGTGATACGATCCGCCTCGGGGTGAGTCGAGTCGTATGTGAGTTTGCCCGATCGTCTACGAAGGAATAGCGTTCGATTTGTTCAAAAGGATGCTTTAACGTAAATAATGGCGGAAGCTATGTAAAAGGATTCAAAGATGGATTTATGGATATGAAGTTTATGTAGATGGGTTTATGGATATAAAGTTTTTGTAGGTTTGGTTATAATGAAACGAAAAGATGGAATGGAATGGAAATGAAAATGATCTCAAAAACAAACACGAACCAATATTAGAAAATATTGACCCAAATGTTTATAAGTTTTCAAGGTGGTCGGATGGAGAATATGAGAACCTCGACCCGCTACTTAGCAAAGTAGGAACCTTGGTATGTTTGAACGCCACACTACGAGTAGTGATAAGTTCGGTTTTCAACAAAGAAAATGGATGACACAACTAGAACACTAGGTAGCCAACAAATCTTTGAATGAAAACAGAGAAAAGTTTGCCTCACAAATTTGGCAGAATATCATTAACAAAAATGTCCAAAAAGTAGTCTCCCAAAAGGCTTGGTTACAAGAATTTATATGGCTAAAATGAGCTAGCCGAATGGTCACATAGTAAAGTGCTATTAAAGGGCTAATTATAAATTAAAGACTTTTGAAATTCTAGAGTCAATAACTCCTCTCTTCAACTAGCTGAATTAATGTCCTTAAAGGCTTGAAAAATGACTCTTGATTTTCCCTTTGGCTAGTTGAATAGACTCCAGCCACTTTAATGAAATTTGCAATGCATAAATTGTCCATTAAGTAGCAAAAAAAATGTTGGGGTATTTGAACAAGCTGCTACCAGATTTTAAAGGACATGAAATGCTCCTTTAAACTCTCTTTTAATGATGCTTAATGCTTCCTTTATAACAGCCCCCTCTTTTGTAACCAAAATAACTTGAAAAGTCTCCTTTATTGAATGCGTAACAGCCTTTGTGAATTGAAAAGTCACCTGCAATTAAAACATATGTAACCGTCATATTTATTCAATTATTAACTTTAAACAAATTAACAACTACGTAAATAAATGAACACACACTTATGCATCATTTATTCCAACAACTAGTTAATTAAAAGAAGTATTTAATAAACTTTAACTCATGCACCGATAAATTAACCTAGTAACTAGATTAATTAAAGAAGCAACTCATTAAATTAAATTCATCAAATAAACTCATTTAATTAAACTAAGAGGCTTAAATGCAAGTATTAAAATGCAAACTAAATGCAAAGCTAAAAGAAATAAATAAAAGTTCAATTTAGTTGGAACGGGTTCAAGGAGCGGAAATTGAGCTGAAATTAGTTTGCAAAATGTTGCAAGGACACTTTATTAAGCTGGTCCCAACTCGATCTATTTCTCCAACCAAAGGCTCGCCCCACACTTGATTAACTAAGGCCGAAATGGCCTCCTTGAATTGCTTAGCTCGAGCTCGCGTAATTGGTCCTTGAGGCAGCACCATTGAGTCCTTGCTCGAACTTGATGCACTCCAGGTCACGATCGTATCACTAAGTGTGTGCATGAATGCTTAATCATAAAGAAAGGCTTCAAGTGACTTGTATGTGCCCCAAAGGTTGCATTCATCTCCTTGCGACGTTCATGCACTTGTATGGAACATGTATCCTCATAATTAAACTCTTTAATAGCATGTAGGTTCATAAATGGTAGCATGAACCTAGTAAATTCGTTCTCCCCTTTGTGCATACACTTAATTCAATCAATGTGTTGAATTATTGAGTTAATTCCTTCCTTTGGACGTTCTTGAACCCATCCATGCATGTGTAGTAGCTTGTAGGTCAATTCAAAGTGTGAACAGCTACTTCTTAGCCGAATAAGTGCCTTGGAAAGTTAGGAGATAGCCACCATACATGCACTTAAGCCATTCATGCATTCTATCATCCCATGCATTTGATCCATTCATGGACTAGCCTTTAATGTCCATACATACATTCGACACATGCATGAATTTGTAGAAACCTTGCATCTAGCCGTACATGCACCAGCATTTAATACTTCTTCATTCATGAGTGTGAAACGCCCAAAAGAGATGTTTCTTCATCAATACATTGTACCGTCCAAAGGGATGTACCTACATGAAATAAACAAGTCATCAAGATATCTCATGGACACTCATAAATTCAGCATGATGTGAACACATTAATGTCATGCATTAATTCAGCTATGTGAACATAATCAATTTATGTAATGACTATGGCATATTAATAACAAATATTAATATAAGACAAGTTTAATGCTTAAATAAATATGTGCAAATTTTTATTTAATGCATTAAAGACAAAACAAGTTTAAACTAAAATGAGCTAAGCTTTAGCTCGTGAGCTAAAGTTGAGTGAGGCTAAACTCCTAAGCTGAAGTTGAGCTAAGGTTTAGCTCGTGAGTTGAAAATGAGCTAGGAGTGAGCTCGGTTTAGCTCAGGCAAGATGGATTGAGCTCGAATAAGCTGGATTTGACATGGACGGAGCTTGTGGAGCTGGAAACGAGCTTGGATCAGCTTACCAACATGTCATTGCTCGGCTTGACAGACTTGCTCGATAAAGTTCGCGGGGCGTGCTCGTATCAGAGGATTCATGCATGACTTCCTACAACGCATGGTGTGCTGACCAATGGTCTTCCAAGCACCTATTCGGCCAAGGGGTAGCTAATGAATTAATTTCCAAGTCAAATACATGAAGGAAGGCTAATGGACGGTGCATGAATAGCTAGTTACAACGAACGGAGAATGCATGTATGACTAGTTACATGAATTGTGTTGATTGTTTTGGCTTCCCTAAGTGACTATTCAGCCAAGAAACACTTGTTAGAAGATTCATTCAAGTCATAGCCGAATCTAGACAAGGCCATTAAGCTTCTTGCATCCAAGTTCATTCATTGATTTTTCCTTCTTCAAGAAGCTGTCCATTGAAGATCCAATCAGCCGAATTTAGACAAGCACATTTAGTGATTTTATTCTAGATCATTCTAGCCTATTCAATACGATTGCTTAACTCTTAAGTCTTGTTGATTTGTCCATTCGGCTAGCTTTATGTAATGCTATAAATACTTAGCATATTTCAAGTTGGAGGGACTTTTTTGCCAAATTTTTATTGAATTTAATCTTGTGAGAATTTTCTTCTCTAAACTTTGTTTTAGACTTTGTTGACTTATCTACCTAGTAGTGGCGTCAACCCTATTTCGTTCACCCTTATACCGAGGTTCCTACTTTGCTAAGTAGCGGGTCGAGGTTTATCACTTTCATCCTCCACTTTGAGAGCCTATAAGCATTTGGGTTGATATTTTCTAATATTGGTTCGTGCTTGCTTTTAAGAACCCTTTTCTTCCATATCCATCATCTATTAACTTCTTTCACTTTTCCTTCCAATTTAACCGAACCTATACATATTATTCTTATCCATAAACCATCATAGAACCATTATACATAGCTTCCATCCTGATACGAGCATGCCCCGCGAACTTTATCGAGCAAGTCTGTCAAGTCGATCAATGACATGTTGGCAAGCTGATCCAAGCTCGTTTCTAGCTCCACGAGCTCCGTCCAGCTCAAATCTAGCTTATTCAAGCTCAATCCATCTTGCCTGAGCTAAATCGAGCTCAGTCCTAGCTCACTTTCAACTCACGAGCTAAACCTTAGCTCAACTTCAGCTTAGGAGTTTAGCCTCAGCTCAACTTTAGCTCACGAGCTAAAGCTTAGCTCATTTTAGTTTAAACTCGGTTTTGTCTTTAATGCATTAAATAAAAATTTGCACATATTTATTTAAGCATTAAACTTGTCTTATATTAATATTTGTTATTAATATGCCATAGTCATTACATAAATTGATTATGTTCACATAGCTGAATTAATGCATGACATTAATGTGTTCACATCATGCCGAATTTATGAGTGTCCTGAGATATCTTAATGACTTGTTTATTTCATGTAGGTACATCCCTTTGGATGGTACAATGTATGGATGAAGAAACATCTCTTTTGGGCATTCCACACACATGAATGAAGAAGTATTAAATGCTGGTGCATGTACGGCTAGATGCAAGGTTTCTACAAATTCATGCATGTGTCGAATGCATGTATGCACATAAAGGCTAGTCCATGAATGGATCAAATGCATGGGATGATAGAATGTATGAATGGCTTAAGTGCATGTATGGTGGCTGTCTCCTAACTTTCCAAGGCACTTATTCGGCCAAGAAGTAGCTGTTCACACTTTGAATTGACCTATAAGCTACTACACATGCATGGATGGGTTCAAGAACGTCCAAAGGAAGGAATTAACTCAATAATTCAACACATTAATTGAATTAAGTGTATGCACAAAGGGGAGAACGAATTTACTAGGTTCATGCTGCCATTTATGAACCTACATGCTATTAAAGAGTTTAATTATGAGGATACATGTTCCATACAAGTGCATGAACGTCCCAAGGAGATGAATGCAACCTTTGGTGCACATACAAGTCACTTGAAGCCTTTCTTTATGATTAAGCATTCATGCACACACTTAGGGGGAAGAAAGTGTCCATTCAACTAGTTCATGAATCTGCCAAATTTATGAACTATTTTAATACATTAGTGTGAACGTTTTTATTATTGTGTGAACACCTAGATGCCGAATTTGAATGGTCATCTATGTGCCTATAAGTATTTGTTTTCTTTCAATTGTAAAAAACTTTTTGCCAAATTTTTTATTGAATTTAATCTTGTGACAATTTTCTTCTCTAAACTTTGTTTGAGACTTTGTTGACTTATCTACCTAGTAGTGGAGTCAACCCTGTTTCTTTCACCCTTATACCGAGGTTCCTACTTTGCTAAGTAGCGGGTCGAGGTTTTATCACTTTCATTCTCCACCTTGAAAGCCTATAAGCATTTGGGTCGATATTTTCTAATATTGGTTTGTGCTTGCTTTTGAGTTCCTTCTTTCCATTCTTTCATTTACTTTAAACCGAACCTTAATATTCATATTTTAAACCCTTCATTTGAGCCCCTTGAATAGCTTCTTCATAATTTATTTAGAAACATCTTTTTTGAACAAACCGAACGATACTTTCTTGTAGACGACCGGGCAAACTCGCATACGACTCGACTCACCCCGAGGTGGTTCGTATCACGTCCTATTTTCCCATCAACTTCATTTCAAAAGTGAATTGAACGATACTTTCTCGTAGACGATCGGGCAACTCAGCATACGACTCGACTCTCCCCGAGGCGGTTCGTATCACTTGCCTCTTTTCTCTCTTTTCTTTTTATTTCTTTTGCCTTTTCTTCTTTTCTTTTACATGATGTTACAAAAGAATCAAGATGGTAATTTGGCTAAAAAGAAGAAAATTTATTTACAAATGAATCACGATAATTACATCAGAAAGAATACTCCGTGTAGGATTTCTTTGAAGTTCCTGAAGGAGTATACCGTTCATCTCGCACGTCATCTTGGAGGGAGTAAAAGTCATAGTCGGCTTCTCTTTGCCTCGAGTTCCTTGATGAATAGGATCCTTGATCGAAATCTCTTCTCAAATTCTTTAATGAGTAGGAGTCATAGTATGAATCTCTTTGTCTCAAAATTGATGGCGAATAGGAATCGCGATGGTTTTTTTTTTCAAGTAGTAGTCGGGGTATATCTCCATGGGGTTCTCGGCTCCGTTTTTCAACTTGAAGAAACTCGATCACTTTGGTCTCATTTTTCCAATCAATCTAATCTCTCATGCATGTTCTTAATATTGGAATCCAGCATTTTTTGCATTTATTACACCAAGTTTTGATATTCTGACTCGGTAAATTCTTCACGAGACATCTTTGATTGTTGAAAAGAAATTTGTAAAGGAAAACAAAAATTAAATTCCTCACAACAAAATCCTCACAATTTCACCTGAAAAGAAAAATTAATGGTTTGCACTCACGCTCGTGCTTACACTCGATTGGCTTTTGCCTCCGCTCGAATAGTCTCACACGCTCGTGCCTTTTACCACTCAAACTTTCTTTCGTAATTTCGTATTTGGACTCACCAAGGCTATATCGTAGGCTTAGGGGTCGGTTTCAAATGGTTTAACAAAGGATTATGATGAGGGATTAAGGGTTGGCTAGAAAAAGATGGAAATGGTTTTGAAGTGTGACGTTGGGGTGGGGGTGAATGGTAGAAAATGAATGTACATGATCGGGATGTCAAGAAAAGTATCAATACAAAG